>NC_142957.1:17128360-17130860 GCF_046866305.1 Octopus bimaculoides
TGATGGTTCTGTCTGCAGGTACTGAAAGGTCGCAAAGAATTGTTACATTTTCTCCTTCTGTTACAGCTCAGGATGGAGGTTAAACCATTTCTCAATAGTTATGATTTTATAATGCCGACATATTAACCAGTGTAGATATTGGGCAATTCTTTCACGTTATAATTTATACTCCATTGGTGCTTAGACTTAGCATCCAGAGATTAGGTGGTTCACTATTTCCATCTCCTCATAACACAATCGGAACTTTGGATCTATCCCATTTTTCATTACATTGACTTAGTAGTCTCGAGTGAATGAGCTTGTATTTTGAGCAGCTAAGAGGAAGCAGGATTATTATTGTTATTATTATTATTATTATTATTATTATTATTATTATTATTATTATTATTATTATTAGATGACGTGGAGAATAATTTTCATGACCTTCCACGAAATGAAGTTTTCTAAAAGCTAACGATAATTTTGTTGCGACTGCTCCTGACCATAGTTATAAGAAGAGGAGAAGGAGGAGGAGAAAAATCGGAAGGAGGAGGGAAAGAAGAAGAAGAAGAACAACAACAAGAAGAAGAAGAATGGCACAAATCTTGAAGCGCTTTCCGTTTTTAAGAGGAGAGACCAACAGATTGAAATCAGTTTTAAATGGACAACTGTGAAGAGATAGGAAGAAATGATTTTGGGGAATTATTCAAATCTAAAAGATTATATCTTTTTTTTTTTTTTTTAGCAAAAATAATTTCAAAATTGGATCTCTGACCAATATCTGTATGACCAATATTCCAGAAGAAATATCGGAAGTGAATAAAGAGAGGGGGGGAAACAACTCAGCATCTCCCCCCTCTCCCCTAAAAAAAGCGGTTGGATCCCAAGATGAAGAGGAAACGTTTCGTTGAGTGAGGAGAGTGATCCACGAAACATGTCCATTGCAACTATTAAATGTTTCCGATGAATCCGAACGCACAAAGATATTTGTCCATCTACTTTCACCGCTATTGAGAATCGATTTATTATCAATACAACATTAACCATGGCTGTGCGGTAAGAAGCTTGCTTCCCAACCACATGGTTCCGGGTTCAGTCCCACTGCGTGGCACCTTACGCAAGTGTCTTTTACTATAGCCTCAGGGCGACCAAATCATTGCGAGTGGATTTGGTAGACGGAAACTAAAATGAAGCCCGTTGCATATATATATATATATATATATATATATATACACACACACAATACACACACACAATACACACACACATATATATATATATATATATATATATATATATATATATATATATATATATATATGCATATATATGTTGTTGTTGTTGTTGGTACTCCGTCGCTTACGACGTCGAGGGTTCCAGTTGATCCGATCAACGGAACAGCCTGCTCGTGAAATTAACGTACAAGTGGCTGAGCACTCCACAGACACGTGTACCCTTAACGTAGTTCTCGGGGACATTCAGCGTGACACAGTGTGACAAGGTTGACCCTTTGAATTACAGACACAACAGAAACAGGAAGTAAGAGTGAGAGAAAGTTGTGGTGAAAGAGCACAGCAGGGTTCGCCACCATCCCCTGCCGGAGCCTCGTGGAGCTTTAGGTGTTTTCGCTCAATAAACACTCACAACGCCCGGTCTGGGAATCGAAACCGCGATCCTATGACCGCGAGTCCGCTGCCCTAACCACTGTGCCAGTTGTTAGCCCCCCTTCGAAGGAGGAGGGCTAACAACTTCATTAATTAATTGATTAATTGATTATGCATACAAACCAATATCTAGCGAGGAAACAGTTTCTCTAGTTTCAAAAATCGATCGTTATCTTCAATAAGGTTATGTACTAAATACATAATTGTGTGTGTGTGTGTGTGTGTGTGTGTGTGTGTGTGTGTGTGTGTGTGTGTATACACACACACATTAGATATACATAATAGTGTAAATAATACGCGAAAGTTATACAAATAAGGTAACAGATGTTGTAAGCTTTGTCTACCAGAAAAAAGTATAAAGCTATTACTCCATACGAGAATGGCTTCAAAATATTTATGAATAAATATTTTAAACCAGCTAACTGCTGAAAAAGGGATACACGCATAACAGAGCAATACACGCTCCAAAAGGAAAAAAAATGAGAAAACTAAAGCATTTTCCTTAATGTGAGTTAAATATTCGTTTTAATATTTGTGGTCATACCTGAAAAACAGAAGGTTAGTAAAGAACAAAATCTTTTTAGACCACCACAGAACACGTTCCTGAATACATCAAAGAGCTTTTCTATTTTAAATGTGTTTAGAGAGATGTTTGTGAACGTAGTCTTTCTGTTTGAACGTTGTTTGTAGATATATAAAATATGTGGTCCTTTCTTGGCGTGAGATCTTGTTAAGACGTGAAACTTAGAATTCTAAGTCATTTCAGCTTAAAAAACTCACACATGCGCGCACACACACACATGCGCGCACCTGCACCCGCATATATGCTAGCCTTCACGTTAATGTAATATATGCAA
>NC_142957.1:17150860-17155860 GCF_046866305.1 Octopus bimaculoides
TTAGTGTGTGGTTGTGGAGATATATAACTACACAGATACGCGCGTGCATCTATTTACATTTCATTTTTCAACAGAAGTGTTTACACAAGCAATCAGTTAATCCTTTTATACACGGGGGTCTCTCATCCCTCCACATGCCCCCTCCGAATGATGTGGCTGCCGTCATCACCATCATCATCATCGTCATCATCGCTATCATCGTAGCGATCGTTATAAATGTCACCTGATAGCAAAAACTAGCAGATTCTGTCATACGAACTCCTTTTTTCCCGATTTTCTCTCTGTCTCTGTCTCCCTCCATTTATGCACATGTATCTCTCTCTCTCTCTCTCTCTCTATATATATATATATATATATATATATATATATATATATATATATATATGTATGTATATAAATGTAAGGTCTGGCTAAGTCAAAATGGTTTTTTGTATTTTTCCTTTCTACTTGGAGAGTTTCAATGTAGTTACAAAAATATGTCCTTCTGTTGAAATGTAATTTCGTTAAATTTTCTATATCTTTGTGCAGCTGAGGATTGCTCTACATTTTATAATTGATGTAACGTTTACATTGCTTCATTAAATGGAGTCGCATGAAACGATCGTACTGCATTAACTTTGGATATCCTTGTTGCTTATTTTGATATATATATATAGATACATATAGATATAGGGAGGAAGAGAGAGAAAGAAATAGTAGTGAAGGGGAGTGGTGAAGAAGGCTTTGGTCGGCACGAGGCTATAGTAGAAGACACTTGCCCAAGGTACTACGCAGTGGGACTGAACCCGTGATAATCACATACACATGTCCACGCGCACACAAGCATACACATAATTATACTTTCTCTACATCACCCTCTATCATTCACTTCCAGCGCACTTACTCCATCTCCTTGTCTTTACATTTACTATATTACAACCTCTCTCTCTCTCTCTCTACCTATCTAACTATTTATCTATCTATCTGTCTATCTATCTATATATATCTATATATATATATATATATATATATATATATATATATATCTGTCTGTCTGTCTGTCTATTTCTATGACACACTGTTACTCGTAATCTATTCATTCCTCCACCTTCTCCTCCATTCCACTTTGCTTGGTCGCCCCCCCCCCTACCCACAGCCACACCTACCTCGACAGGCGGTCCGTACCATGTCGCTCTTCTCTACATCTGTTTCCTAGCAACGCTGGCGTTTCGGCCAGCGTTAATTCATCGACAGATGAACGAATGATTAAGTGGTCTTGATGTGTGTGTGTGTGTGTGTGTGTGTGTGTGTGTTTTTGTGTATATATATATATATATATATATATATATATATATATATATATATATATATATATATATATATATATATATATAAATATATACATATAATATATATATACATACAATACATATAATATATATATAATATATATAATTTATATACATACATATAACATACATATATATATATATATACATAAATATAATGAATGTATATTATATGTGTGTGTGCGTTTATATATATATATATATATATATATATATATATATATACATACACACACAAACACATACAAATGTATTTATATATAAACGCACACTCAAACTTACATATACATGTATATATTACAAACACACATACTTATATATACATATATAGGCACATATGCAAACATATGTACATACACATACACATATATATATATACGTGGGTGTGTGTATGTGTATTCGTATGCGGATTTGTTTGTTTGGGCGCTCGTGGTGGCCTTTGCGTGCATATATGAGATTTAATGTGTGTGTGTGTGTGTGTGCGTGTTTATGTGAGAATGCGCGGAACTGTTTGATCTGTATGTAAGTGTACGCTTGCGTGTATGTATATATCCAGAGGTGTTTGTCTTTCTGTAGCCGTCGATCTCTCGTGATCTGTGTGTGTATGTATCTCACTCCGATTCCATGTTTCTTTGCGGCCATTTGCCAACATGTTTGCATATGCGTATATTTGCCAAAATATTTGTATGCTTATATTTTAATATACACACAACACACATATATATATATATATATATATATATATATATATATATATATATATATATATATATATATATATATATATATACACGCGTGAGTGTGTGTGTGTGTGTGTAGTCTCTATGGTGGAGTGTATAACTAATTTAAGTGTGTTCAGAGCTGTGTGTGGAATATATAAAACATGTATGTATGTATCAGTTATCTGTTTGTATGAGCTTGCATATGTATGTATATCTGTATGTGTTTATGTATGCACTTCTCTATATGTATATATAGGGTTCATTTACTATATGTATGCTGGCTGCTAGCTTTATATTTATATGGTGCACAGTCAGAGCCGAATGGAAACGATCGTACTGCAATAACCTTGGATATCCTTGTTGCTTATTTTGACTTTAATCCCCTTATTTTGAAATTGTATGGATAACACCGTACTAAATTCTGGTGCCTAAACTTAAGTACCATATTCACCTTGAATCTATCTATAAATATACACGCGTGTGTATTATTATTATTATTATTATTATTATTATTATTATTATTATTATAAAGCGGCCTTCGTTTCCATTCGGCTATGACTGTGCACCATATAAATATATAGACAGAAATGTCGACATTTATGAAATGTTGGCAGCGATGGTGGTGGTGGTGGCGGTGGTGGCGGTGGTGGTGGTGGTGGTGGTGGTGGTGGTGGTGGTGGTGGTGGTGGTGGCGAAGCCGTCGTCGTCGTAGTTGTTGATATACTTGCTGTTTTCGCTTGTTTGGGTGATCATAATATTATCGTGCAGGTGGTGGTGGTGGTGGTGGTGGTGGTGGTGGTGGTGTGTGCCGGGGCGAGTGGTTCTGGTGGTTCTGGTGTTTGTAGAGACGACGATATTTCTCGGTGGTGACAGGAGATCGTGGAACGAGCGACAGAGTGTCGAGGATGGAGGGGCGAGAGGAAACAGTGGGAAGGCGGCGATGACGGAGACGAAGGAAACGCCGACGAGGACGACGGGAGAAGAAGCGACACAGAGGGTAGGTCCGATGGTCTGACGAACGATAGCCAAAAGGGGGTTGGAGCTGCAGGGGGAAAAGAGGGTGAGTGTAAATCATTGGTCGTGTTTGCCAATGCTAAAGAGTGAAAAGTGAAGTGCCGGACAGTGGTAGGAAAGTGGTGCACGAAGGGAGGGAGGTAAGAGGGAGAGAGATTGCTCTGTTCAAATCAAACCCTTGACAACGAAAATCTGTTTAAGTAGTTTGGATTCAAAGCCAGATCACACAAGTCAAGTCAATTTACTATTACTTCTGAGACACAAATAAAATGGAAAATAGATCGAACGTTAGGCTGGTGTGCGTATGCGGAGTGGCTGGGTGTGCGATCTGCGGGTTGATGTGCAGAGCGGAGGAGTACTTGGTGTGCTTAAGGAGAGGGTGTATGTTCACGTGTGTGGGTATATACATACATACATACATACATATATATATATATATATATATATATATATATATATATATACATGCATATGTGTATATATATACATATATATATATATATATATATACACACACATACGTATATATATATATATATATATATATATATATATACACATACGTATATATATATATATATATACACATACGTATATATATATATATATATATATACGTGCATAGGTATATATATACTCACATACGTACGTATACACACACACACACACACACACACACACACACACATATATATATATATATATACATTTACATATACGCATATACATTTTTACGTGTGTGTTTGGCCCTGTGTGTACGTGTGTGTGTGGGGGGGTGATAGAGAAAGAAGACCAGCAGTGACTGTTTTTGCAACTTGTGAGTGCGTTGGTGAGGGTGATGTTAGCGGTGGGGGAGGATATCATGTTGACAATAATACGCTTTACCCAGACTACGCCAGATAGCAACACGCTCAGGATTACGTATACATACATGCAGAAATATAAACATCCCTCTGTTATATAATACGTGTGTATATATACATATATATATACACACACGCATGCATACATATATATATATATATATATATATATATATATATGTATGTGTGTGTGTGTGTGTATGTATGTATCCATGCATGTATGTATGCATACGTTTCGCTTTGGGATTTGGTTTGCAAGATTCTTTATGTGAGTTAGTGTGTTGAAGCAAATTTTGTTGTGTCTGCAAAGAGTCATTCCCTTTCAGTGCCCTATTATTGAATACACTCAACGGTTCAATTTCTACTCATTTACTTATTCATTTTGCCTAAAAGTTTCGTTGCGTCTCGCAACCTTTTCAATAGACGTTGACTTTGTCCGCATATATATGTATGTATATATATATATATATATATATATATATATATATATATATATATATATATATATCAAGGAGTATTCACGAAAAAACAACAGGCGAAGACAGGTGGTGTAAACAACAAATGGATGTATTAGTATAACGCTCGGGAATAGAGAAAGTCTTTAACATTTCGAGCCTACGCTCTTCAACAGAAAGAAACAAGGAGAGAAACAAGGAGAGAAATACATATATATATATATATATTTACACGTAGATACGTACAAACACCCGCAAACACGTGCAAACATGCATAAACGCAGAAACACACATAGAAAATACATACACGCAGTCATACTAGCACACATGCACAAATACACTCTCACACACACATAAACACACACATGCCCGCGTGCACACGCACGAATACAAACACAGACACGTACGCACGCACGAACTAATACACACAGAAACACACGCACAAATACACACACATACTGTGGCACCCACTAATACACACAAACACACACGCACAAACACACCCACACACAAATGCACACACGCGCGCGTAACCGTGCACAAATACACACACACACAGTCACACACACACAGGGTCACACGCACAAATATACCACGCGCACGCAAATATACATACAC
>NC_142957.1:17160860-17165860 GCF_046866305.1 Octopus bimaculoides
AAAAATAACAATAATAAACAAGAGGATCTGCACATGGAACGCATTAGTTTAATGCTTAATTAAAACAAAAAGTTTTTGACGTTTCGAGCATAGCTGTTCGTTGAGAAGGAAAGAGGGAAAAGTCCATCGAAGGAAAAAAAACACAACCAACAGCACGTGTGTTGTAGCATTGCTTATATATGCATATATATGAGTGTGTGTGTGTGTATGTGTGTGTAATCAACCGCATACCCAAACAGATAATGAGGAGAGAGGAACGAAGAGAGTGGTAGATGTATATATATAGATAGGGAGAAATTGAGTGAGAGAGACTGAGACAGATTTATGAAAGAGGAAAGAGAGAATGCAAAGCGAGAAGCACCATTAAACCAAAAACAAACAACAAGCTGAAAACACAATTATACAACGAACAATAGAACGCAGAGGCGAGATATATCGCGATGTAGCGAGAATGAGCGAGATAGAACATGGATATAACGAGAGATCCAGTAGAAGAGATAATGACGAAACACAACCAAAGTGCTAGTGCCGCCGTGTTGATAGTAAAAGTAATAATGTTTTAGACGCTATTAACAAGAATCCTGCTAAATGCAGTTAGTTCTATATTTCCATGCAACTATTATGAACACTTGCAATTTCAAGGATGTTGCTGTCATCTTAAGATGGCGTCGCCGCTGTTTGTTGTTGTGACTCACATACTTTCACGAAGGAGTATTTAACGCTCTAATGTATTCCTAGCGATTTCTAGAGAAAGGGTCGCCTTGTATTTCGGGTCCCTCTTCCCTTCTATCATTCTCGCTTTCTTTCTTTCTTCCTTTTCTTCTTCTTCTTCTTCTTTCCTTCTTTATTCTTTCTTTTCTTTAGTTTCTGCGTCCTTTCTTTCTCCCTGTGTGTACATGCATGTGCGTGTACGTTTCTCTCTTCCCCTTCATATATATATATGTATATATATATATAGTTGTGATATATATATATATATATATATATATATATATATATATATATATATATGAAAAATATTTCAATACAAATGTATTAATACAAATGTATCAATTTCCAGCAAAAAATAGCCCTATAAGGGTATATATATATAAATTCATAAGAGTGGTACAACAAGGTACCGATATTTACTGGACAATAGCAATCGATATAAATACGACGCTATTGTATAGCTTCACTGCGTATATACTGGCAAAAATGCGTGTGTGCAACAAACATGAAAAACTTGTCTTACCTTAGGAAGAACATTCAAAATGAACAACCCAGATTAAGGATAATGCAGTACCCAGGTTTCAGACTCTTCAAATACGTTTCACAACGTAAATCTGATTAGTCCTCATCAGCTGCATTCACCTAGACGACATTTCAAATGTTGCCACATCAATGCCAAGTATCCTCGCCCGAACGCCCAGCCGTTAATGGAACTGAGAACAGTGAAGAAGTTATCAATGAAAAATATTTCAATACAAATGTATTAATTTCCAGCAAAAATAGCCCTATAAGGGTATATATATACGCATTTTTGCCAGTATATACGCAGTGAAGCTATACAATAGCGTCGTTTTTATATCGATTGCTATTGTCCAGTAAATATCGGTGCCTTGTTGTACCACTCTTATGAATTTATATATATATATATATATATATATATATATATATATAAAGGGTTATATATATATATATATATATATATATATATATATATATATATATATATATATATATATATAGTATACATATATATTCATACATATATATATGTTTACGTATGTATAACTGTAACTATAACTATGTGTGATTGCTCATATAATCATGTTTCTTTCATACTCCTCCCAATCATATATATATATATATATATATATATATATATATATATATAAATTTTATATATATATATATATATATATATATATCAATTTTTTTTCTCCGTGTTTTTCTCCTTGTCTCCGTATTCTTTCTGTTGAAGAGCGTAGCTCGAAACGTCAAAGACTTTCCGTATTCCCGAGCGTCATACTAATATATACTTTTGTTATTTACACCACCTGTCCTCGTCTGTTGTTATTATTTGTATATTCTTCCATATATATATATATATATAAATAGATGTGTGTATTTTTTCCCTTGTTAACAATTAACATGGTAAGAATGAATAAACAGTTGCCAGGGTAGCAAAAAATCACGCAAGTAAAAAGTCGTAAGTCCTTACTATTAAAGGTAGAAACTCCGGGTTTACGTGAAATATTTTGTGTAATATATGTAAATAAATAAATAACACAGGCGTTTAACTCCTAGTCATTTGACTGCGGCCATGCTGGAGTACCGCTTTTAGTCGAGAAAATCGACCCCAGGACTTATTCTTTGTAAGCCTAGTACTTATTCTATCGGTCTCTTTTGCCGAACCGCTAAGTTACGGGGACGTAAACACACCAGCATCGGTTGTCAAGTGATGGTGGGTGGACAAACACAGACGCACAAACACATATACACATATATATATATATACATATATACGACGGGCTTCTTTCAGTTTCTGTCTACCAAATCCACTCACAAGGCTTTGGTCGGTCTGAGGCTATAGTAGAAGACATTTGCCGAAGGTGCCATGCAGTGGGACTGAACCCGGAATCATGTGGTTGGTAAAAGAATAAAAGAACGTGTATGTGTGTGTGTGTGTGTGTGTGTGTGTGTGTGTGTGTATGTGATTTTTTTGTTTGTGTCCACCCTCGCCTCACAACTGGTGTTGGTTTGCTTACTTCCTCTAACGCAGCAAATGAATATGAGAGACGAATAGAACACATATGTCTCTCTTAACTACATAAAACATGACTGAACGCTCGGTCAACCAACCAACCAGCCCTCAATCCTATCGGCTATTATTAAATAGAAAGGATACATACTAGTACAGACGCTACTTAAGGACCAGTATGGCTTCCGATTGGTTTTCATTAAGTACTTCCGGCAAATATAAGCGCCATATTGTTTCAACGCCATCTAGTTTCACTCCAGTCTCTCACCGGAAGTACTATTAATCTCACGTGATATCAAACTGTCGATAACAAAGAAATGTCAATTAAAAGCCGGAATCTCATCAAGATTTTAGTGTTTATCAAAATATGCTTTTATATGCATTTTTATGTCTTTATATGTACATGTTTGCATAGATGTATATATATATATATATATATATATATATATATATATATATACATACGTATACACATGTATACATTTATACATACACATACACACACACATATATACGCATATATTCATATAGATATATTTACATATATATATATATATATATATATATATATATATATATATATATATATATACACACATATATAGGCGCAGACGTGGATGTGTAGTTAGAAGCTTGCTTCCAAACCACAT
This sequence comes from Octopus bimaculoides, assembly GCF_046866305.1. Taxonomy (NCBI): domain Eukaryota; kingdom Metazoa; phylum Mollusca; class Cephalopoda; order Octopoda; family Octopodidae; genus Octopus; species Octopus bimaculoides. The sequence goes on from NC_142957.1 coordinate 17,164,257, forward strand.
GGTTCCAGGTTCGGTCCCACTGCGTGGCACATTGCCAAGTGTCTTGTACGAATTAATTACTGTTTAACCAAGTTAAATAAACAATTGATTACTTAGTTGAATATTTAACAAATGGACTAAAAATAAAGGACTGGAATTGAACCGGTGCGTGTGTTAATAATATTGGAATAATGACTATCCCTAGATACAGCATAAGTACTTCTGAAGCTTTTTCTATTTTTAGCTTTACGTTTAATGTGCCACCACCGTGAAAATAAATCACCGAATCTTTGGTGGTAAAATCCAGCGTTAATCTCATCAATTTAAGGTGGTGCTCCAGCATGGCCACAGTCAAAATAATAAAAGAATATTTTCACAGATATTCGTGGAAAGTAATTTAATTTTACAATTAATTACAGGTGCTTGAAGATTATGAAAAGAAAGGTAAGCCTCTTTTATTGTAAGCTCCGGCAATTAGCTTCCAACTAACATTATCATTTTTCTTAATCATAACTGTATGGAGACAAACACCAAAAAACGAAAAAAAAAATGTTCTCCTATATCTGCAATTGTCTTTCGAATGCTCTAATATAGTGTACTATTTTTAAGTAAAAAAAAACAAAAAATGTCGTACATAGAATTATATTGGCTTGGCGGATAATTCTCTCAAAGTTCGCGTTTATCAACATACTTATACATTAATAAACTTTTTTCGTTTGCCTTTTCCTAACACATTTGGCTTTGAAAAGGAGCAGGAACTCCTGCCTTTGAAATGCAACGGATATATCCATAATCATTTGGCTGACTCCGCTGGAATTTATGTTATGCCTTTGTTACCATATTTCTTTTGAAATTCACTGCCTTTGTCTCAATCAATTTTGCAAATAATGAAGAATTTAGTGAAATCACTTTGTCGTTATTAAGCCAGTGTCTGGGATTTAATTTAGCATGAAAATTTGATAAAAAAAGTCTTATATTTAGATCGATTTAATCCTTTTGTTTCCAAGTAGACTGCCTTTATTTCAAATTAGTTTGAAAATATTGAAGAATTTAGTAAAGTACTTTTGTCATTATTCAGATGGAATTTTGAACATTAATTAACCAAACCTTTTTGCTGAAATACGTTACCTTTGTCTCAATATGCCTCGGAAATAATGAAGATTATCCTTTAATCCCCATTAAGCTGGTGCTTAAAGGGTAAATTAACGCGAAATCAAAGATAAAAGATATTAATTTAAATCACTTTGGAATAGAAAGATTGGGCAAGTGTCTTCTACTGTAGCCTTGGGTGGATATGGTAGACGGAAAAGAAAGAAGCCCGTCGTGTATTTATGAGGGCGTGTCAAAAAGTAATGCCATTTTGTTTAGGACAGGTATAATTACCAACACAGGAACATGTGTACTACATCAAAATGAGGCTGGTCGTCTGTGGATCACATCCCTAATTCTCAACATAGTCACTGTTTCTCTCAATAGCGATGTTCCACCTTCGAATGAGAGCATGTATCCCTGCCCCATAAAATTCTGTTGACTGTTCTTTGAGCCACTTCTTCACTACAGTTTTCAGTGGACTATCATCACTTCGGCCCTGTGAAAGAGGGTCTGAGAGGTAAACATTATTCCAG
>NC_142957.1:17173360-17175860 GCF_046866305.1 Octopus bimaculoides
TCATTAACATAACAGCCATCATCATTATAACCACCATCATCATCATAACTACCATCATCATAACAAACATCATAAACCAGCATCTCCATAACCTCCATCATCATAATACTGTCATGTGATCACCACCATCACAAGTACCATCATCATCATCACAACCAGCATCTACAGCTACCACCACCACCACTACCACTTCCATGACCATTAATACTACTCTTAAGATTACCACACCCACCAACACCACCAGCTCCACCATCATCCTCATCATCATCATCATCATCATCATCATCACTTCAATCGCCACCTCCTCACAGACTCCACCAACGCCACCGTTATCTCCACCACCACCACCACCACCACCACCACCACATCACAATGATCACAGCCACCACTACAACCACCACAGCCACTACCATCAGCACCAACATTACAAACAGCTACAAACCACCACCACCACCATCACCAGCACCACCACCACCACCACCACCTCAACCACCACTCATACCATCATTAATACCACGAGGAGCACCATTACAGCCACCAAGTACTACCACCGACGCTGACACCGCCAATACATTTATTAACACTACAACCTCCACATAACTACCACCGAAACTTCTACCACACTGTCGCTAACACTACTACAATTACTACTACTACTACTACTACTACTACTACTACAACTACTACTACTACTACTACTACTACTACTACTGCTACTACTACTACAACTACTGCTTCTGCTGCTGCTGCTGCCATTTCCACGATCGTCATCATCAACACCACAAACAACAGTTCCAGCCCTTGCGAAACCATCACTGCCACTACTACCACCACCACCACTGCTGTTACCGCCACCGCCGCCACCACCACTGCCACTGCCGCCACCCCAGCTATCACCGCCACGACGACTACCATCACAGCCACTCCAACCAGCACAACAACCACTACGGACACTACAAACATGCCCACAGCCACCACCACCATCACAGCTATTGCCACTATGACGACAACGGCTACCACCACCACAGCCACCAGGTCTCCACTCTCCCACGTCAGCTCCAATCGTTCTTTCATCCCGACTATATCAATCCTTTTATATGAATTGTGACGTTGAAATAATAGACTCGATATAACGGTGAAGTTTGTCAGTCACGTTTGATCAAACAACACAGCAGGGGTCGCTGTTTACCTTCCAGGGGTTTCATTCTGGATTCACTCACCTCCTATATAATAACCAATACTCCCTCTATCGACATCCTACCCTCTTTCCTTTTATCCTCTCTTTCTCTCTCTCGACTTTCACCCCCTCTGTACCTCTATCTCTCTATCTCCCTACCTCTCTCTCTCTTTCCCAATCTGTCTCTTTCTCTCTGGATGCCTCTGTGTGTGAGTGTATGTGTGTGCGTATATATATATATATATATATATATATATACACGCACATATACACGTATGTGTATATGAATTTATACATGCATGGCTATGTATGTATGCAAATATGCACGGGAGTGTATGTACGTTTGGCTCTATATGCATATATGCTTTCGATGCGTACGTATTCTTGCATGGATGTATATACATATTTGAATGAATGTATATAATATGCATAGGCGTGTGTGTGTTTCTATTCATATATATATATATATATATATATATATATATATATATATATATAGATGTGAATATACACCTATATAAATATGTATATACAAATAGAGACATTATTTTATATGCATACATTTATATGAATATATATATGTGTGTGTGTGTGTGTATGTATATATATATATATATATATATATATATATATATATATATATATATATATATATATATATATGGTTGTTTGTGTGAGTGCATGTATCTCTCTCGCTCTCTCTTCCTGCATGCATGTATGTATATATATACATATATATATGTATATATATATATATATATATATATATATATATATACATATATATATATATGTGTGTGTGTGTGTGTGTGTGTATGTATATGCGTGGCTTTAGACATTAATATATTTTAACTTCCAACATAACATAACTTTACTCTGTTTCAAACAAATCTATTGAGTGCTTAAAATTATAAAATCTAACATTTAACACTAAAAAATATTCTCACTGAATTTTAGAAATAGTTGTCTGGTCTTATTAGCAGATCACCAATCTTTTTAGAATTCTTAGATTTTTGAATTGTAAATGTGTGTCGTTAAGAAACTGGCTTTGTGAACCACATGGCATTCGTGTTGACTCCCACAGCGCGGCATCTTCCGCGAGTGCCTTCTGCTATAGCCGCCGGCCGACCAAAGCCTTGTGAGTGTAGTAGACGAAAACTGTGTAGAAGCCTGTTGTGTGTATGTGTGTCTATATATATATATGCACACATGAATATACATATATATATTCACATGTTCTTAGATATATATGTACATATATATATATGCACATATATAAGTATATATATATATATATATATATATATATATATATATATATGC
>NC_142957.1:17180860-17193360 GCF_046866305.1 Octopus bimaculoides
TTTGTGTGTGTGTGTGTAAATGGATATATATATATATATATATATATATATATATATATATATATATATATATATATATATATATATATATCCATTTACACACATACATACATTTATATACATATATATATATGTACACACACACACACATATATATACACACACATATATATACACACACATATATATACACGCACATATATACACACACATATATATATATATATAAACACATACATTTATAGTCTCTCTCTATATATGTATGCACGCACACACACACACACACATATATTATTATTATTATTTCCACCTGCACATTTGCAAATATAAACATATGCATATATCCTTATAATACTTATACATGAATACAAGACTATATATATATATATATATATATATATATATATATATATACACGCATATACGCACATAATTATACATATATAATCTCCACGCACATGCACACACAAAAGGCATGTGTTTGCTCCTTAGAGACAGGCAAAACATAAAAAAAAGCACATCAACGAATAAATGCAACAATGAAAATAGGGAGGAAGGAGTAACGGGGGTGGCGTTTGGATGTGAGGATAATAAGTGGGGGTGGGAGCAGGTGACGGGAAGAAAAGGAAGGAAGCGATTAAGCTGAGGAGGAAAGTTAGGACAGTGGCGAGGTGAGGTGTGAGGTGAGGTGAGACGATAGACTCAGTCAAAGAATGAGAGAATTGAAATGAAAGAAAGGAGGAAGGCAGAAAGAAGTGCAGGAAGGAAGGACCGATGGAATGTGTGTCATTTTAATTATGGGTTTATCGTTTTGTTCCTTTTTACGGCGGGTAATGATTTAAGTAAACTTCAGCACGTGTGTTACGGGCAGTTTACATGCTGTAAACGTAGATACATACATGCATTCATATATATATATATATATATATATATATATATATATATACATATATATATGCATCTAAACACATGTATATATATATATATATATATATATATATATATGTGTGTGTGTGTGTGTGTGTGTGTGTGCATGTATGTATTTATACATGTGTGTATGTTTCTATTACAAGCACATACATATATATGTACACACACATATACGTACACTCACACACAAATATATACATACGTTATATATATATATATATGTGTGTGTGTGTGTGTGTATACCAATATATATATGTTTCTATATGGAGATGCATATATATATGTATATACGTGCGCGTATATAAACATGTTTATACATATATATCTGAATGCGAGTGTGTGTGTGTGTGTGTGTGTGTGTGTGTGTGTGTGTGTGTGTGTGTGTGTGTGTAATTAATATAATAAAACTAATTGCAAAGCCTGATCTTTTGATTTGGTAAACGCGTGCGTGCGCGCGCACACACACACTCAGCCGCATCGTCATCGAAATAAACCGACACACATTGGCAAATCACATCCGCGTTCCTATATGTTTATACACACATACACACACATATATACACACACGTGTATATATATATATATATATATATATATATATATATATATATATATATATATATATGTATATATATATATATATATATATATATATATATATATATATATATATATACACATACAATTTTCGTTAGTGTGTTGTATGGAAGACAATCCACTTAACTGACAAAATAAGTCGACAGATGTTATGTACTGTCAACTCGTTTTAATGCTACTTCGCTGGTTTCTGCCTCGCACCACTCCTCTCATTACGTCAATATATCTCTGTATGTTTGTGTGTGTCTAATACACGCGCCTTCACACTTTCTCTATCTCTCTCTCTCTCTCTCTCTCTCTCTCTCTCTCTCTCTCTCTCATACTCTTTCTCTTTCTTTATATATCTCTGTTGCTCTCTATCTATTTCTCTCTATCTGTTTACCTGTCTATCTATTTTTTTTCTATTTCTTTATCTAGCAGTGAATATCTGGCAGTGTATCTTTCTCTCCTCCCTCCCTCCCTCTCTCTCTCTTTATCTATCTATCTATCTAATTCTAACTATCTGTCTGTCTGTCTGTCTATCTACGAATCAATGAATCCATCTACCCATCTATGTATCTTATCCATCCATCCATCCATTATTCTTTTGTAAGCCTAGTACTTATTCTATCGGTTTCTTTTGCCGAACCGCTAAGTGACGGGGACATAAACACACCAGCATCGGTTGTCAAGCAATGCTAAGGGGACAAACATAGACACACAAACATACACACACATATACATATACATATATACGACGGGCTTCTTTCAGTGTCCGTCTACCAAATCCACTCAGAAGGTTTTGGTCGGCCCGAGGCTATAGTAGAAGACACTTGCCCAAGGTGCCACGCAGTGGGACTGAACCCGGAACCATGTGGTTGGTAAGGCAAGCTACTTACCACATAGCCACTCCTTTATATATATATATATATACAAAAAACTATTAGGACTTTCCGGACACTGACCGACGAGGAAATCAGCTTCGAATGTTCCCTGCATCTTGTGTTTTTGTCTTTTTTGCTGTTTGTTCTGTTATCGTCTATTTTCCCACATGTTGTGTTTTGCTACATTTCCGTTTGATGTGCTCTTTCTATCCTACCCTTGATTTATATACGTGTGTGTGTGTGTGTGTGTGTGTGTGTGTGTGTGTGTGTGCGTGTGTGTGTGTGTGTGTGTGTGTGTATGTGTGCACGTTGTGCTACATACCTATACATAATTAAGTAACCAGAACATATATCTAGATATATAACTTCCTACACGCATATATATATATATATATATATATATATATATATATATACACATATGTATATATACATATCAATACATAAATATATCGCAAAGCAAGGCAAGTGTGGTGGCGCTGGAGGTGGTGTTTGGTAAGCAGGGCGTAATGATAGCAACAACAAAAAAACACGGGAAAGTACAAGAGATCGATTGTAAGAGAAAGAAAGAGAAGAGAGAAAGATACAGATAGAGACAAAGGTAAAATTCAGAGCGGCGGAGCAGTGTGGTGTCAGCTGATGTGATGAGGTGGATAGATGATGTAAAAAAAAAAGGGGGGGGGGGAGGCTTCGTAAAGAAAGAAAAATATAAACCAAAAACAGCAAAGAGAAATATCCCCAGAATCTTGTCGTAACAAAATGGCGTCCAACTAAACGCCGTAACATATTAATTAAACGTTGTGGCGAAGCAAGGGGTAAGAGTAAGAGAGAGAGAGAGGGGGGGGGATAAAGAGCGGGAAAAACATTCAGAGGCCATTTTGTGCTCATTAAAAAGTCATAAACAGACTGGCGTAAATCTTATTATGTAGAACAATGACGAAATAAATGAACAAAATACCAAAAAAATGGGGTGGGGAATGTGAGGAGGTGGGTGGTGTGGGAGAGGGGGAAGAGGGGCAGGATTTTTTTTCTGGTGTATGGAGTATGGTGGCGTTGGTGGGTGTGTAGATAGATGAATGGTTGTGGGGGTGGATGAGTGGATGATGAAAGAAGACGCCGGGTTCTGAGATGCGTGTTTTAGGGTAGATAGGCAGGTAGGTAGGTAGGTAGGTAGGTAGGTAGGTGGAAAGAAAAGGAGGGAAATAAGGCGGAGTGAGACTGGCGGCGGTGAGGGTGACGGTGATGGTGGCGGGGGTGGGGGTCGTTTTCGAAAAAAATAAATGAATAGTAAATATACAAAATAAAAAAAAAACTGAGGTGAGTGGGTTAATATCATTAATTATTGATTGATTGCAATCAACGTGTGTTTGTGTTTTGGGGTGGGGAAGGAGGTGTTGCGCAGTTGTGTTGTGGGGGGTGGGAGGATGACGGAATGGGGGGTGTTGTGGTGAGGAGAGGTGTTGCGGATGTGGGTGGGGGTGGTGTTGGTGGTGGTGGTGAGTATACATTATTAAAGGGATTTACGTAAAAGTCTGAAAATTATCGCAAGCACGCAGGCACACAGACAGACAGTTAGAGAGAGAGAGAGGGAGAGTGAGAGGGAGAGAGAGAGAGAGAGGCAGAGAGAAAGAGAGAGAGAGATACATATCGAATGACATTCATATATATATATATATATATATATATCTGTATACTTAATTACATATCCAATTGTGTGTGCATGTGTGTATATATATATATATATATATATATATATATATATATATATATATATATGTCTGTGTGATTATATATATGTATATACATATGCACGCGCATATACATACAGACATGCAGACATAGATTTATGCATACATATGCACACACAAATACACACAAACGAACGGTCATACACAGATGATGACATAAATATACACACACACACACACACACACACACACACACAAGCGGAAAGCTCATATTTACACACGCATATACATATACGCATAAACGCACTAAAGTCAAATGCACACACACACACACACACACACTCACATGCACTCGCGCACGCGCATACATGCATACATTGATGAACAGATGTTCAGACTGACACAAAGCGGTAGCGAAACGAGACCCGATGCAACCGCAAGTGACCTCTGCATGTGTACAAAACAGATGTTTTATACATGGGCTGTTACATCGCTTAATTGTGGTTCAGTGATTGCTAAGAACAGGCGGTAGATGGGGTTGGTGCATGTACTGTGCGCTGTGGGGGGGGGGGGGGGATCGTGCGGTTTTGTGGTCTGGGACGGGGAGATTTTGTGGCTGGTTGATATAGTCATGTGATGAAATTTCGTCTCGCCGTCGGGCGATTACAAGCGAAGCGGTTGCCTCTCTGTTGTGGTTATGTTTTTGTAGTGGCTACTGTAGTGGTTGAAGACGTCGAGCTATTTACTAGAAATAGCAGCTAAAGCACCTTCACATCATATTTTACTTTTTTGCTATCTATATTAACAGATTAGATGTTGTCCCAGATACAATAAGTCTGGATAAACGACTGGATGGTCACATCTGGAACACATTTGATCACGGTATAGTAATCCCTCGCCATATCGCGGTTCACCTATCGCGGTTCACATATCGCGGTTCACATGTCGCGGTTCACTTATCGCGGTTCACATATCGCGGTTCACATGTCGCGGTTCACATATCGCGGTTCACATATCGCGGTTCACTTATCGCGGTTTATTATTTTAGCTTACGTTGATTCCTCCGTGGTGGTGTTTTGCATTTACAATAAAATAGTATATACAGATTATAAGAATAATCTTTATATATATGTGTGTGTGTGTGTGTGTGTGTGTGTGTGTGTGTGTGTGTGTGTGTGTCTATCAGCTAATCCCAATACGTATCACCATCTGTGAATATTTGCAGTCTTCTCTCCGTCTCTAACACCTCCCCCATGCTTCAGTCTCCGCCACCACCACCGTCATTACCAACCGCACAGCTACATCTCCACCATACCACAACCAGCTTCCCCCTTACGGCCCCACACATCCCATAATTAACCCTACTGACCACACGTTTTAACGCCTCTTTGACCCATAACACCCTCATAGACCCACCCCGTTGCCACGTTTGCATCTCATGCCACACTGTTTTCCTGTGGCTTCAATAAAAGGAAACTGTATAGCCTTCATACAAACACCTCTCTCCATCTATGTATCTAGCCCTTCCTCTCTCTATCTCTCTCTCTCTCTCTCTCTCTCTCTCTCTCTCTCACTATGTATGTATATATATATATATATATATATATATATATATATATATATATATATATACTGATGCAAGAGCGGTTGTGTAGTAAAAAGCTCGCTTCCCAACCACATGATTCCGGGTTCAGTCCCACTGCATGGCACCTTCGGCAAATGTCTTCTACTATAGCCTCAGACCGACCAAAGCCTTGTGAGTGGATTTGGTAGACGGAAACTAAAAGAAGCCCGTCGTATATATGTATATATATATATACATATGTATGTGTGTTTGTGTGTCTGTGTTTGTCCCTCCACCATCGCTTGACAACCGATGGTGGTGTGTTTGCGTCCCCGTAGCTTAGCGGTTCGGCAAAAAGAGACCGATAGAATAAGTACTAGGCTTCCAAAGAATAAGTCCTGGGGGTCGATTTGCTCGACTAAAGGCGGTGCTCCAGCATGGCCGCAGTCAAATGACTGAAACAAGTAAAAGCGTAAGAAAGAGTATACCCTTTGTTTTCATGTCTACTTAATCAGGGCTGAACCTAGGGCTAAACAACAATAGCAGCAGAAGCCCCGCCACCCCCACCACCACCGCGAGTCCTCTCGTTATCTCTTCCCCTGCCTCACTCCCTTACGTTGCTCTTCAGTAAACAGAAACCACAAACAGCTCACACCCCCCCATTGACGCCACTAAGCTTATTTGACAAGTTAACTCTTAATCCCATCCTGGGACCATCTGTCGTCCCGTAACTAAGTGTTAATATCTGTATACACATATCAGATTTTGTTTGTAGAACAAAAATACATACACACGCAGCCTCTGTCTCTCTTTTACTTTACATATGCACACACGCAACGCATATATATTCGCGCTCATTTTCTATTTCTCTGTCGCTTTTTCTTTCTGTCTCTCTCTCTCTCTCTCTCTTTCTTGTCCCTCTGTCTCTTTACCTCTCTCTGTCTGCCTGTCATTGCCTTTCTATTTCTCTGTCTGTGTCTGTCTCTCTTTGTCTCTCTAGTTCTCTGCCTTTCAATCTCTATCTTTCTCTCTTTCCTTTCTACTGTAAGTAACCCTGTAGATTACGGGTCCGTTTTGCGTGTTGCGGTAAAGGAATACGAAAATGCAGCGCGGGTTAAGGATTGATAATATGGCGATGGCTTTGGCAAAATATACTTATCCAACATCAAACCGCGCGTATACAAAAAAAAAGAAATAGATACGGAATATAGTAAAGGAAACGTTAAATGCAGCGAGGACGGTAAGCGGGGAAAATAACTGCAGATATTCACATCTGTAACAGGCAGATTTGATGCAATTGGCGGGAAAAAGATCATCTCGCTCGTCCGTTCGTTTGCTTTCGCTTGTTTGCTCTCGCTCTTTTTCGATACGATACGATAGATAGATAGATAGATAGATAGATAGATAGATAGATAGATAGATAGATAGATAGATAGATAGATAGGTATCGGTGGTGGTGGTGGTGGTGGTGGTGGTGGTGGTGGTGGTGGTGGTGGTGAAATTGTTGCGGTGGTGGAATGGTTATAGTGGTAATGGAGTGGTGATGAAGTAGTTGTGTCATTGGAATGGTTTCCAAGTGGTTCTGATTGGCAATAATTGTGAAGAATGGCGGCTAATTTCTGTCTGTTCTTGTGCTTCAGGATGGGTTTGGTGCGGTGACTGTATACACACACACACACACATACACACACACACACACACACACACACATATATATATATATATATATATATATATATATATATATATGTATATATACATACATGCATATATATATATATATATATATATATATATATATACGTCTGCTTTGAGAAGACCATATGACACCCCCTCTCTCTTTCTCTTTGTTGATGTAGAATTATTGCTAACAGTCCCATAATTCCTGAGTTATCCAGCTGAAATGTCGGAATAACCTGGCGGTAAGTTTGAATTTTTTTTGTATCCAAAACATCTGTTTGCACTATTATATTTTTGGAGTGTTCTGAAAAAAAAATATTATTTATGTTATATTTCTTATTTCAGAAGTAGCTAATTAATCTTAAATTTATTCAACTAACCTTATTTTTCCGTTTTGTGTGACGTGTATCTTATAAACCTTTTTCTAAATGAGTGAATCATGTTTTTATAAACGATATTTTGAGAAATAGTCTTTCGAAAAGAGACTTCGATGGAGACCAATACCTAATTTTAGAAGCTACAACAAGAAATTCACGAGACAATTTCAGGTTAATTTGTATGAAATGAAAAAATGGTTAACTGGAAGTGCTACACTTAATGAATTATTCTGTCGGCCTTGTTTACTTTTTTTGCTTAGAAAAGAATGTTTGGAATCATAAAGGCTTTGATGATTTAAATAATTTATATATGGCTATGCTAAAGCATAGAAAATCTTTGATAGATCTTAAAATATTCGGGAATGTTCGCATAGACTTACAATTAGATGCATGTAAAAATCAAAGCATACAATATCGTATTAAGGAAGTTAGACGAAACAGATCCATTCTGCAACGATTGATCGATGTTGTTAACTTTCTCTCACTCTTACTTCCTGTTTTTGTTGTGCCTGTAATTCAAAGGGTCAGCCTTGTCACACTCTGTGTCACGCTGAATATCCCCTGAGAACTACGTTAAGGGTACACGTGTCTGTGGAGTGCTCAGCCACTTGCACGTTAATTTCACGAGCAGGCTGTTCCGTTGATCGGATCAAGTGGAACCCTCGTCGTCGTAAGCGACGGAGTGCCAACAAATGAGTAGCAGCGTGGCTTAGTGGTTCGGGTTTTCGGCTGGAAATCGTAAAAGCTCTTTCTTCCTTTCCTGCCTTCCTTCCTTATTTTTTCCTTCTCCTTCTTTCTCGTTCTTTTCGTTTCTCATTCTTTCGCTCTTTCTTTATCTTTATTCCTCCTTTATCTCTCTTTCCTTTACCTTCTTCTTTCCCTTCCTTCTTCCACCATTTTCTTTCTCTCTTCATTCGTTTTTCCTTCTTTCTCCTTTTTCTTTCTTCAATTCTTCCTTCTCATTCTTCCGTTTCTCATTCTTTCATTCTTTCTCTCTTATTCTTCCTTCCTCCATTCATTCATTCCTTCATTCATTCATTCCTTTTCTTCTCTTCCTCCCCGTTCTTTCCATATCTCTTTCCTTTTCTTTCTTCCTTCTTTTCCTTCCTTCGTTTTTCTTTCTTTCTCCTTTTTCTTTCTTCAATTCTTCCTTCTCATTCTTCCGTCTCTCCTTCTTTCACTCTATCTCTCTTATTCTTCCTCCCTTCCTCCATTCATTCATTCCTTTTCTTCTCTTCCTCCCCGTTCTTTCCATATCTCTTTCTTTTTCTTTCTTCCTTCTTTTCCTTCCTTCATTATTTCTTTCTTTCCCTCTTCCCTTCTGTCTTTCGTCCTTCCTTTTTTCTTGTACTTTTTTCTTTCGTTATTCCTTTCATCCTTCCATTCACTTCTTAACTTCCTTCATTCTTTCTTTCTTTCCTTCCATTCTTCATTCTCTTTATATTCCATTCCTACATTGTTCTGTCTATTACGTTCCATTTACCAATTCCCAGCACCGAATCACATCAAATTCTTCTTGTAATTCCTTAAACGATGTCCATTCACATGGCACCATCGTAATTTAATCTAATTTTGGCGTCTTAATGACATTTTTATTTAAGAAACAGTAAACGAATCATCATCATAATCATCATCATCACCATCATCATCATCATCACCATCATCATCATCATCATCATCATCATTATTATTGAGTGAGAGGGGAGAATTAAAAATCTTCAAGATTACAGTATTACAATCATTAAATTCCATATATATATATATATATATATATATATATATATATACAAACACTCTTTTACTCTTTTACTTGTTTCAGTCATTTGACTGCGGCCATGCTGGAGCACCGCCTTTAGTCGAGCAAATTGACCCCAGGACTTATTCTTTGTAAGCCTAGTACTTATTCTATCGGTCTCTTTTGCCGAACCGCTAAGTTACGGGGACCTAAACACACCACCATCGGTTGTCAAGCGATGTTGGGGGCGGGGACAAACACAGACACATAAACATACACATGCACATGCATATACCAATACGTATATACGACGGGCTTCTTTCAATTTCCGTCTACCAAATCCACTCACAAGGCTTTGGTCAGCCCGAGGCTATAGTAGAAAGCACTTCTCCAAAGAACCACGCAGTGGGACTGAACCCGGAGTCATGTGGTTGGGAAGCCAGCTCCTTTCTACAGCATGATTTTGTTTCGCAATTGTAACCATTTGCCTCCAAATCTCGTTGACACAAACATCCAGAATGCATTGTGGTTAGTTACAAGTGAAGTAGAAGTTAACCAATCAGAGGCCCTACTCCTTTGCCCTCCCACTCCACCCTCTCACCTCTCCTCGTCGCCTTCCTTTTACCCTCTTGACCCCGCCACCTAACGGTCCTTGCCGTAAACACACATACGGTCATTAAAAGGCTATTTAATTGAAACGGTGTTAAGTGGTGTGTCGTAATTAACGTTGCCGTGGAAACGACGAGTATGAATAGACGCCGTCGAGTTGGAGAAAGAGAGTGACAGTCGAACAGAGAGAGAGAGAAGGAGGAGGAGAGGTAGAAGAATAGTGGAAAAGGGAGAGATGAGAGAGAGGGGGAGTGTGAGTGAGGGAGGGAGGGAGGGAGGGAGGGAGAGCGGGTGGAGGAAAAGAGAGCGAGAGGGTGGGAGAGAGAGAGTTGGAGGAAGATAAGAAGAGAGAGAGAGAGAGAGAGAGAGGGGAAAGGGTTAGGGAGAGGGGAGAGGAAGGGGGGAAAGGGCGCAGAGAGAGGGTGAGTGAAGTTGGAAGGTGAGACGGAGCGATGGGGAGGAGGGAAAGAGAGTTGGAGAGAGAGAGAGAGAGGGAGAGGGAGGGGGAGAAGGATGGGGGGGGGGGGAGTTGTCACTCCTAGCAACGTTACGGACCACTACATAGGGACTGCTCCACCACGCCACTTCATCCCTACCAACGGCAACACATCGCCATCCCTGATATCACCACCACCAAAAACACCACCACCATAATCCCCTCCGTCACCAACTCCCCCGTCTCCACAACCTACTTAATCAACCATTATTTATAACGCCTCCGTCATAGAAACGCGTAAAAATCGATTCTGGTCTGACCTCCGTGATTGAAACTGTTACCTTTTTGTTGTGGTTGTGGTAGACGAAAAGCGAAAGAAGCTCATTGTATATATTTGTTGTTTATAGTTTCAGCTTAGAGCTGTGGCCATGCTGATGCACCGCCGTGAATAAACGTTCCCATGCCGGGAATCGAACCCGAGCCGCCTGGATGAAAGCCAGGAATCCTATATATATATATATATATATACATATATAATCGATGTTGGTGTGTTTACGTCCCCGTAACTAGGATTACAAGTAAGTCCTGGGTTCGATTTGTTCGACTAAAGGCGGTGCTCCAGCACGGCCACAGTGCGATTGTGGACCCCCCCCCCCATATATATATATATATATATATATATATATATATGGAAGAATTTACGAAAAAAACAACAGCAGACGAGGACAGGTGGTGTAATCAACAAAAGGATGTATTAGTTTAACGCTCGGGAATAGAGAAAGTCTTTAACGTTTCGAGCCTACGCTCTTCAACAGAAAGAATAAGGAGAAAAACAAGGAGAAAAACAACGACGGGCTTTTTTCAGTTTCCGTCTACCAAATCCTGTCACAATCCTTTGGTCGGCCCGAGGTTATACTAGAAGGCACAACCCAAGGTGCCACGCAGTGGGACTGAACCCAGAACCGTGTGGTTGGGAAGCAAGCTCCCTATCACACAGCCTCATATATTTGTACCAGGGCTCGGAGAGAACATGTCCCTTACCACTCAGAGGAATGGACTCAAAATGGCGGTTTTGTTTAATCTTGAATATGTCCCCAAATAAGCTGACCTCACGTTCGTTGGCACTCCGTCGGTTACGACTACGAGGGTTCCAGTTGATCCAATCAACGGAACGGCCTGCTCGTGGAATTAACGTGCAAGTGGCTGAGCACTCCACAGACACGTGTAACCCTTAACGTAGTTCTCGGGGACATTCGGCATGACACAGTGTGACAAGGCTGACCCTTTGAGTGTGTGTGCCTGTGTATTCTTTTTTTTTTGTGAATTCCCCCCCCCCCCCATATGTATATAGACGTGGTCTGATCAATAAGTATCCGGACTGTTGTCATAGTAACGAAGCTAAAGTACGCAGAGTGAAGCCGCTTGGCACAGATTGACCTTGGACTCTGCTGTGCATGCGCACTAAGGTTTAACCTTTTAGCTCATTTCCGCTGTTTATAGCAATGCTTGGGAGGAAGGTGTACGAGTACTACTACCACTATTCCTACTACTACCACCACTAAATCAGCTATTACCACCACTACAACTACAACAACCACCACCACTGCGACTACTACTACTACTACCATCACTGAATGACGCATGCCCCTGCGTTGTTAGCCGTAGGAAGACATGTTATGCCTTTCTGCTGCATGCTCCGCCTCTCCCCTCTCCCACTCCCTTCGCCCCAAACTCCACTCTTTGCGCGCAGACTTCTCTTTTGAATTCGGTCACGTGACCCACGACTCATTTAGCCATTACAACGCTGCCGTTCATACTCCATGCGCACGCGCAAACAAGAGCACGACTCGCACACACACAAGCACACACACAAGCACACACACACACACACACACACACACACACACACACACACACACACACAGCCTATACACACAAAAAACTCACACGTACATCACACGTACATACATACATGAATATATAAATATATACATATATACATAAATACGCACCTATATACT
>NC_142957.1:17198360-17200860 GCF_046866305.1 Octopus bimaculoides
AGGAATTGTTTCTGTTTTTAGATTCCACATTCGAGTTACCTCTATTTCCAGGTCTTTGTATTTTGAAAGCTTCTCCATTTCTTTTAGGGAAACGTTGTCATCTGCTGGTATTGATACATCGATTAGAAAGCATTTTTTTTCTTCATGATCTTTGACAACTATATCTGGTCTATTTGCCTTAATTTCTCTATCTGTGTGTATTGGCATATCCCTATTATTATCATTATTCTGACCCTGCAAAGACATATAGTTTTTATTACTCTTTACTCTCTCTCTCTCTCTTTATTCTTTTACTTATATATAGATAGACGGACGGACGGACGGACGGACAGATAGATAGATAGCTAGCTAGCTAGCTAGATAGATAGATAGATAGATAGATAGATAGACAGATAGAGGGATGGATGGGTAGATAGACTGACAACTACTTAGATAGATTTAGAGTGAAATGATTTGATTTCTTTATCTTCATCTTTATTTTGTATATTGAAATTTTTTTTTTGTCTAAAATCAAAACCGAGCGAACATTCGCCATTTTACCCAATCATTTTGCGGTCAGTTAGACGTTAGATTTAACTAACAAACCTATGTGAAAACAACTTTAAAAAAAAAAACCAATAATAATAATAATAATAATAACAATAATAATAACAATCAATGGAACAAAAAAAGAAATTGTGTGTGGTGGTGTGGATAATTTCGAAGGTATAGTTGGAAGTGGGGTGGGTGGAAAAACGGATGAGTTAGCCGAAAGTAGAAAGGGGGAGAAAAATAATGAAACCGGGTACGGGTACGGGGACGGAGATCGGTACGGTATGGTGTAGAGGGTGAGGGGGGCGGTGGTGGGTTTTTTGCGAGATCAACGTTTAAAAGAGAGAGAGAGAGAGAAGTAGTGGTGGGGGTGTTGGTCGGGGTGGATGAGGTAAACAATGCTCAAAATAAATATTGAACTATAAACATCGATCTGCCATTTTGAGTGAGTAAACAGAGAGTGATGTTTATGTAATCGATACCCCGTTTATGCCTGATTGGGTAAACGTTGTAATGTGTGTGTGTGTGTATCTCTGTGTGTATCTGTGTGTGTGTGTGTGTGTGTGTGTGTATCTCTGTGTGTGTGTGTGGTGTGAGGGCCGGGTGAAGGGTACGCGCTGAGTGATATTGTAGTAGTGGTAGCGAGTGGGGTGATGGTGGCGGTGGTGGGAGTGCTGGTGTTTCGGTGGTAGTTGTGATTGTAGTGGTGGTTTTCATGGTGCTCGAGATTGTAGCATTGGCAGTAGCTGTGGTGGTGGTGGTCGTCGTCGTGGTTGTACTGATAGTAGTTGTGAGAGCAGTGGTCGTTATGGTAGTAGTGATGGTTGTACAGCTCTTATGGTGAGGGTGGAGGTCATAGTTGCCTGCGCAGTGGTGGTGGTGGTGGTGGTGGTAGTTGAAGAGCTTGCCATACTGGTGTTTCAGCGATGGTGTTAATGATGGTCTTGGCTGTAGTGGCAGTGGTTGTATGGTGGAGATAGCAATGGTGATTGTTGTGGCTGTTGATGGTTTTCTGGTTATTTTTTCTAGTTGTTGGCGTTTTGTTTTGATATTCATGATGTGTTGTTGATGTTTTTGTTTTCTGATGTTATCAACGTGTGTGTATGTATATCTGTATCTATTTTATATGCACTTTCTATTTATACTTATATAAATGTATGCGTTTATATATAGATACATACATACATAATGCATATATATATCTATATATCTATCTATTTATCTATCTATATATGTGTGTGTGTGTGTGTGTGTGTGTATATCTACATATATGTAGGTGTATATATATATATGGATGTATGTATGTATATGTATGTATATATATATATATATATATATATATATATATATGTCCTATGCATTTATATATATATGTGTGTGTGTGTGCATATATATATATGAATGAATGTATATATATATATATGGGAGAATATACAAATAATAACAACAGACGAGGACAGGTGGTGTAAATAACAAAAGTATATATTAGTATGACGCTCGGGAATACGGAAAGTCTTTGACGTTTCGAGCTACGCTCTTCAACAGAAAGAATACGGAGACAAGGAGAAAAACACGGAGAAAAAAATCTGACAATTCCGAAAAATTGTATTACATGCGTATATGAAGGGATGACTACTAAGTGGACATCCGATATGCTAGAAAGAGGTCATGCCCGGCTATGCTCTGGTGTTTGCTGAATTTTTTTCTGGAGAACAAAATTTTCCTTGTGGTTGGCTCGTTGGTGACCGCTTTCTAGCATATTGGATGTCCACCTAGTGGTCATCCCTTCATATACGCATGTATATATATATATATATATATATATATATATATATATATATACCGGAGTAAGCACATAAAATGTGCAACAAGAGTACTCAAATGCCAGAGGTAGAGTAATATGCTTTATTTAAAAGCAGCAGAAATATAACAAAAGACTGTTACTCGGGGTTTCACGTTCCCGTTCATC
>NC_142957.1:17205860-17213360 GCF_046866305.1 Octopus bimaculoides
GGATTATAAAGATGATGATGATGGTTATGAAGATGATGATAAAGACGATGAAAATGATGATGATGAAAATGATGATGATGGCTATGAGGACGATAATGATAATGATGAGTTCATTTGGAAAAGCAGTGAATAATAGGGAGACGAAGAGCGCGTAATTAAAAGAGAGAGAACGATGACATCGAACGAGAAGAATAAGAGAGAGAGAGAGAAACAAACGGACAGACAGACAGACAGAAAGAAAGACAGTTTTGGGAAACTGCCCAAAGTCGTCGGTGTTACCGTTGTCGCAACCACTGAAATTATTGTTTGGCAGCAACAACAACACCACCGCCAGGGATAAACAACACAGTTAGGACGGCGAGCGTTGACGCGAGGCGAACGGCGGTCGAGCGAGCGAGCGAATGAGCGAGCGAACGAACGAACGAACGAACGAGCGAAGTGCGACTGAGAAAGGCAGGGGAGAGTTGATGATGAGAATGACGGTCTCTCAGGGTGGAGACTGGGTGGGTGCACTTGATGTCTCTTTGATTGAACGATTGTGCGCAAGATGTAAATGTTTAGAGTAATGTGTTCATCAGAGCAATTATTGCAGGACAAGTTTAGAAGCTTTTGTGTTAAGACAATTCTATGTATGTACGCATGTGTGTATGTAGGTGTGTGTATATGTATATGTATATATATATATGTGTGTGTGTGTGTGTGTGTGTGTATGGAAGTTTGTATGCATGTGTGCATGTTTGTATGCATGTATGTACGTGTGTATGCGTATGTATGGACGTATGTATGCATGTGTTTGTATACATATTCATGTGTGTGCGTGCGTGTGTGTATGTATGTATATGTATGTATATGCATGTATGAATGTATGTGTGTATGTATGTGTGTATGTATATACGCATGTATGTATGTGCGTGTATGTATAAATGTATGTATGTATATGTGTGTATGTATGAATGTATGTGTCTGTATGTGTCTGTATGTATGTGTATGTATATTTGAAAAAAAAGTCAAGGTAGAAAATGCTAAAATAATTTTATAAAAAACATTTCAGTACCAGTTTCAGTCATTGAGTTTTTTCAACTGTAAGTATGGAAGACAATTAAATTTTGGAAATATATATATATATATATATATATATATATATATATATATATATATATATATATATATATATATATAAACAATATATGAGTATATGCATATATATGTACATGTATGTACATACCTTCATCTGCATGTACATATAGATACATAACTGGGTACATGACGTTGCAAACAAATCATGGACAAAATGATAAACAAGGTACAACAAACAAGCAAGCCACATAGAATCATCTCCTTCATCAGCTGCCACCATTAAAACACCGGCGTTTCGAAGAATTAAGGCAGTATGCATCGTTGAAATGGTTCTTCATCAAACATCCAGTCAACATCCATGGTGTTTGGAGTGACCACTAGGGATGGTGACGTTATGCTCCATCTTCTAAACACGGAGGCCTACATCAAGTGCCAGGAGGAGGTAATGATGCCCTGGGCGAAGAGGGTGGCTGCTGAAAGAACCCTATGTCTGGCAACAGGATC
This sequence comes from Octopus bimaculoides, assembly GCF_046866305.1. NCBI lineage: Eukaryota > Metazoa > Mollusca > Cephalopoda > Octopoda > Octopodidae > Octopus > Octopus bimaculoides. Next base: position 17,207,442 of record NC_142957.1, read on the forward strand.
CTGCACAATGCCACGCAAGCAGGAGAACCCAGTCATGGCTGTCAGACGATTTCTGAGACCACATCACCCCTAACATCTGGCCACCTAACTCCCCAGATTGCAACCCCCTTCATTATTATGTGTGGGGTGCACTTGAGCGAGAGACCAACAAAACTCCTTGGGACACCAAAGATGAACTGAAGGCAAGGATTATGGCAGCATTCACCAACTTAAACAAGGAGACTGTCAAGAAAAATTACAGAAGATTCCAAAGTCGCCTGGAGGCCGTGGCCGAAGCCAATGGCGATTTTATTGAATAATTTTACTGTTTAGTATTTCAAGATATTTTCATGTAGTTTTGGTAAATATATCTGTTAACATTAGGTGCTGGTTTAATTTTCATTATTGCATAATTTAGACGACAGTCTATTCACTGCACCTTCTCTCTCTCTCTCTCTCTCTCTCTCTCTCTCTATATATATATATATATATATATATATATATATATATATATATATACATAATGTAATACATGTGTTATTATTGTCCATTAAAATAGTAAATTAAACGCGCTCAATTTAAATATATATATATATATATATATATATATATGTATGTATGTATATATACACACGCACGCACACACACACATACTCACTTTCCTTTTGTTATTACTCTATATAACAAAGACTTTACCATTATTGCGATAACGCTATGTTATCGCCAAATATCTTTGAGTAGCCTTATCTAGCATTAAAGTAGGAAGCTTGTCTGCCTTGCAAATTCTAAGGACTCTACTTGAACGTATTTTAAGCTCCAGGATAAAGTGATTCCTTGGACCAAAGACACGATGAATAAACAGATGAGGTGCGGGCGTCGCTCACTGGTAAGAAACTCGGTTCCCAAACGTGGTTCCGGGTTCAGTCCCACTGTGATATCTTGGGCAAGTAAATCAAAATTCCATAAATACCATCTGTAATTCTGTATTAACTCGAAGGAAAAAAATGGTGTCGTTGAAGAAGGACTTCAGTTTGGACAATTTTCATGACGTTTCATGCTCAGTTGCTTTTATTAAATCCATTCAGTTGTTAAACATAAATAAATCTTGAAATTAAAAAGGTTTCGATTTACTATCAGGTGACTTTTGGCCAACCCTGTATATACCGTGTGTGTGTGTGTATATATATATATATACATATATATATATATATATATATATATATATATATATATATATATATATATATATATGTATGTATGTATGTATGTATGTATGTATGTATGTATGTATGTATGTATGTGTTTGTGTGTGTGTGTGTGTGTACGTCTGAGTGCATGCATATATGTACAAATGCATATGCGTGTGTTTGTGTTTGAGTGTGCGTGTGTGTGTGTGTGAGAGAGAGAGAGAGAGAGAGAGTCTACGTGAATATGCACATGCGCAAACGCATGAGAAATAATTAAAACAATAAGAAATCAAAAAAAAAAAGTTGATGACGATAATGACGGTGATGGCGATGGGGACTTTTTCATTCTTTTAATCATCATCATCATTATCATCATGCACAGCATAATTATTCTCATCATCATCATCATCGTCATCATCATAATCATCTGGATCATCATTATCACCACCATCATCATCGTCATCAGCATCCTCATCCTCATCATCATCCTCATCCTCATCCTCATCATCATCATCGTCATCGTCATCATCATCATCATCATCGTCATCAGCATCAGCATCCTCCTCCTCCTCATCATCATCATCGTTATAACCCACGCCACCACCATCAGCAGCAGCACTACAATTGTCATCAACATCGTCATCACCTCTATGATGACGATCATCATCATCAATATTACTGTCACCACCACCACCACCACCACCACGTCTATTATCATCATCATCATTACCATCGCAACCATCATTATCATCTTGTTTATTATTATAATCATCACCACCACCATCATCATCATCATCATCAAAAGACTGCCTGGAGGACATCTACAGAAGACAACCGGAAACGGAGTTGAGTAAGGTTATTAAGCTTCCAATCTCCACCCCCACCCCCACCCCACCCAGCATCACTCCCACCGCTCACCCCACCACCACCACCACCACCACCAGTCCTACCCCAACCACCACTCTCCTGCAGCATCAATCCCTTCCACCCTCCCTCCTCCTCCACACACATACACCGCCTCCAAGACTCCTCTGCCCGCCACTCTTGTAACCAACCCATTACTTCAGCTACCCACCACCACCACCACCATCCCTGCCTCCGCTCCGCTGCGCTCCTCCACGGTTTTTTTTTTGTTTCGTCGTTCTAGTCTGCTCCCTACCCCGTCCGTGCCCCCGTCCCCCCGTCCCCACCCCACGTGCCATCTTCATCCACAGTGTCACCCCACATCTTTTTTCCCCCCATCCACCCACCATCAGAACCCCCCGTCTAATGTCACTTCCCGTCACTCGTCAACCGTCAACGACGGTACACAAAACTACATATAGCGAATAACACCCATACAAACACCTCCCCCCCACACACACACGTATACACACACACATATACACGCCCACATATATACACATATAAACACAAACATAACACACATATACTCAGAGGCCCACACCTACGCGCATATACATACATATATATACACACCATCAATCTCACTCGCATATATCTACATACGTGCCCATATACATACATATATACATACAAACTACCTATTTATGCGTATGAGTTTCTGTCTGTCTGTATGTATGTATGTACGTATATATGCATGTATATACGAATGTATATTTAATATATTTATGCACACATAAATATACATACACATACATGAATATGCACGTTACGCCCATGTATATATATATATGCATGTCATATACGCACATACAATCGTGCATATATATGTATATATATATATATATATATATATATATATATATATATATATGAATATCATATCCGCATATATATCCATATATATAAAACCAAATACACATGATAATACATACATTCCGGAGACAGGGACACAACCAAAAGCTTATCAACATACAATTGTGTATACAAATAAATATATAAAACTTATATATATATATACATATGATTTATATACATATATATATATACATATATATATATATATATATATATATATATATATATATATATATATATATATATGATTTATATTCTAACAATGATAGTTTAGTTCAGAGTTTCGCTAAGAAGCCACTTCAGGCGAAACTCTGAAGTAAACAGTCAGAATTTAGTATAATTATCAATAATGAATATTATTGTGTTTTCGCACCTATAATTTAGAGCTTTATCGAGAGCGTGTAAAGTTAAACGCATATGAACAATCTCTAAATCTCGCAATTATATAAACGTCTATGTATATATATATATATATATATATATATATGTATATATATATATATATATACGCGCGCGCACACAAACATAAGGCATAAATTTCACAGATAGATCATAATTAAGTTACTTTCAACACCAGTTTGATTAGGAATAAACATCAATATTTCTGTAATTAAGTAATTAAGATACATAATTAACATAAACGTATTCAAATTAAATTAATTTACACCAACGTTCATTTCGAATCATATATATTTTGGGTCATCCCATAAATAATGCGTTTTTTTTCAATTGCATGAACTAAAATTCGGAGGGGGAACAGGATAAACTACCTGCATCAACTTGCTATAAAAGCAGGTAGTAGTTTTAGTTAGTACTTAGTCTTAGTGCAAATTTTGATGAGTGCAGTTTGATTTTAACACTCATTTTTCAGGGCTATAATGGAAGTGATTGAGGAGCATATTCGGCATATTTTGCTTTATGAGTTCAATAAAGGCAACAACGCAACGGAAAGTGCGGCGAATATTTATGCAATATAATGAGGATCGTACAATAAGCATAAGCCCCTGTCAACGGTGGTTCCAGAAAGTCCCAGCCGGAAACTACAACCTGGAGGAGCCGTAGAGCTCGACTAGGGAAACGGCCGTTAGTTGAAATGACCAATGAACGAAGTCATTTTCAAATGTGTATCCATCAAAGTAATTGTATTTCTGCGTATAACTTTATCTCGCTCCATTCTAAACTAAACTCTCCGACGAACGGGAACGTGAAACTCTCAGTAACAGTTTCTGTGATATTCTGCATGACTGGGTGTCGTACAGAGCCAGATAGAACCATTCTATCGACGACTTGGGAATATAACAAAATCTGTCAGAGCGAAAGCGGTCGTCAAAAGACAGATACAACAGTGGCAAAAGACCGCTTTGCAACAGAAACCTTTGGCAAGAGGTTTCTACTATAGCCGCGGACTGACGAATACTTTGGGAGGGAACTATGTGTGTGTAGGGGGCGCTCGTGCGTGTTGTATTCCTCTCGGGAGAATCGCAGAGAAAGGACAACGAGTTGTACAATTTAGCTATTACATTTATTATTTAATTACATACAAAGAACGCACTCACCGAATGCTCGTAATTAATAAACAAGAAACTTGTCCTCACCATATATATCAATAACATTTAACTTCGACAGTCACTCAAAACAACAATGAAACAAGGACCTCAGACGAACAACAAACAAATCCAGCAGTCCATATAACAGTGCGTATGTGTGTGTGTGTGTGTGTGTGTGTGTGTGTGTGTGTGTGTGCTTTTTTTAAAATCTTTTTGTCCGTCGCCATCTACCACTTGACAAATAGTTTTATTTCGTTTACTGTCCCGTAACTTAGCGATTCAGCAAAATAGTTTGATAGAATGATTAGCAGATTTTTAAAAGACCTAAGCAAAACGGTGAATTTTCTTGACTAGATCCCACAAAAAAGCTATGACCCCCCCCCCCCCCAGCGTGGCCGCCGTCCAATCACTGACACAAATAAAGGATACAAGACCAAGCCTGCTATTAACCCCTTTGCTTGCCCTGTGTAACACGTGATACTAAGGACATATATCCCTGGTGTCGAGAAAAAGGGCAAAACACTCGTTCGATCTCGATTTTCAGTACGAATACAGACGGCGAAAGCATTGGTCCATCGATCCTTTGGTCATCGCCGTCGTCTTAGCCTCGGTGGCGGCGGCGACGGTGGTGGTGGTGGTGGTGGCGACGATAAGGACGATGGTCGTGGTCGCCCGCGTAGAATCGTCGGCGGTAGCGGCGGTGATAATGCTGTTGTTGATCAGGCGAGATCGGTGGTAGTGTTGGCGGTAGTACTAATGATGGTGGCGGTGGTAGTAGTAGTAGTAGTGGTGTTGGCGGTAGTATACTAGTGGTGGTGGTAGTGCGGCTGGTGTCTAAGAACGATGTGCATTTAATAAACTGCATATAATTACTTTTATACATCCTTTGATGTCCGCCATTTTGTCTGAAATGTTGTGTTGCCTCTGGTGGTGGGGTTGGCGGGGGAAATGGCTTTGGTGATGGTGGCGGTGGGTGGCGGTGATGTTGTCTGTAGTGATGGTGGTGGTAGTGGAAGTGGTGGTGACGTTTGTGTCGATGGTAGCAGGGGGGTGATGGTGGGGGTGGGGGGTGTAGGTGATGATGGCAGCGGTGGTGGTGATGCTGGCGGTGGGGATGGTGGCGGTGGTAGTGTTGGTGGTGACGGTGATGGCGATAATGGTAGTGGGGGCCGTGGCGGTGGTGGTGGTGGTGGCGGTGGTGGTGGTGTGGTGGTTGTGGTAGTGATGATGGTGTTGGTGGTGGTGGTAGTGGTGGTGATGATTGTGGTCTTTGTTCACGTCATGCTTCTGCTCATGGTTTTGGTGGTGGTGGTCATGTGTGGCTTGTGATATTGTGTAAAGTATGGTTGTCCTTGTAGTATGGTAGATGTATCGGTAGTGGTATGAGTCACAGTGTAACGGTTATAGTAACTGTGCTACTAGTGGTGGTAATGGTGGCGGTAGTA
>NC_142957.1:17218360-17225860 GCF_046866305.1 Octopus bimaculoides
CAAATTGCTCGCATGTAAGACTGATTGACATCCATTGTTTGGCAGACGATATTGTTGTTGCTGTTGCCGGCTCTTCTTCTTCTTCTTGTTCTTGTTGTTGTCGAGATTGTTCTCGATGTTCTTGGTGTTGTTGTTGTTAGTGGTGTTGGAGGGGTAGTGTTGGAGGTGGGGGGGGGGGGGGGGGAAGTCTAGCTTGTTTATCTTCTGGGGTGTTTATTGTGAACGATGTTGTTGTGAACGTCGCCATTGTTATCATCATCGTCATCATCGTCGTCGTCGTCGTGGTAATCGTCGCCATTATCAACATCACCATCATCATCATCATTCTCTTCTTCATCTCTTTCCTCTACTTCTTTTTCATCCTTCTTCTTTATCTTTTTTAATCTTGTTATTCTTCTTCTTCTTCTTCATTTCCTCTTTTTTTTCTTCTCGTTTTTTCCTCTCCTTCCATTTCATCAACGTCTCCCCCTCTTCCTCTTTCTTCATCACCTTTGTTTCTTCTTATTCTCTATCATTTTCCTTCTCTCCCTTTCTTCCTTTACTTCATTCTTCTTTTTCTTCTCTTTCTCTTCTCTTTCCTCTTCTTATTGTACTTATTTGTTTTTTCTCTTTTTTTCATCTATTGTGTTTTTTATGTAATTCACCTTTCTTAACTTTCTTCATTGTAATTCTTCTTTTAATCATCATCATCATCATTATTATTATTATTATTATTAATTTATGCATTTGTACAAGTTGGATCCAAGTCTCACCCAGAGACCTCAAGAGACAACAAGTTAGAAGTTCATGTAGGTGTTATGCCTAGGGTACCATATATTTGGATTTGTACATAGTGTTGTTCTAGAGAATGTTTAAGAAACCATAAGAAAATTATGTTTGTTTTAAAATTTGAGATCACATAGACAGTATTTTACGTAGGATATGAGCAGTTCCCATGAGCACTATCTTTTGAACTTCAGCCATTTTGGGGTTTCCTGGTATTATTATTATTATTATTGTTATTATTATTATTATTATTATTATTATTATTATTATTATTATTATTATTATTATTATTATCATCATTATTGTTATCATTATTAAATTCAAATTGCGATGAACGTAAAACAAACAATCGAAATTTGCTTTTTAGAAGCGTTGAGATGTCTTAGAAAGTTAAAGAAGTGATTTTTAAATTCTTAAACGCAGGATAATGCTAATAATATACCCTGAACAGGATAACCTACCCCTATTTTGCAGAAAAAAAGTGTTGGTGGCCAATTATTATTATTGAGTGAGAGAGCAGTGCATGCCATCAAAGTGACACTGGGGTACAAATATACGAAGCCCATTATACCCATCATGACTACCCGTCTGATAAGGGTACACCAGGCACATGCATCACAACCATATGTGCATGACATGGTGATCTCATATCAAGATAAACAGCGCATGACCTCGCAGGTGGAGTCCAGTTAGAATTTTTTTCAGGTCGAGCAGCCCATCCCGCTCAAAAGGTCCCTGAATAAGGTTTGTTTAAGGATGTTGAGCAAAACACCAATGTTTCCAAAGGTATTCTTCGTTTTCTTCTTCTTCGTCGTCTTCTCCTTCCTCTTTTTCTTCTTCTTCCTCAGCCCCTTCCTCCTCCTCCTCCTCCTCCTTCTTTTCTTCATCTTCTTCCTCCTTTTTCCTTGTACTCTTCTTCTCCCCCTGTTTCACCTTCTTCTCCTTCTTCTTCTTCTTCTTCTTTTCCTTCTTTTTCTTCTTCTTCTTCTTCTTCACCTCCTTTTCCTCCTCCTCTTCCGTGGCTTAACGTTCCCAAAATCTGCCTCAAGGCACATTCGATAGAATCTTCAAATATATTTCCCCTCCTCTTCTTTACCATTTTTTCCTCCATCAATGTCCATTCCCGTTTTCTCTCTCTCCCCCTCCCCCCCTCCCCCCTCTCCCCCCCCCCCTCACTCTACCTAAACCCCCACAAAGGTCGGCGTAATGGCGAAGACGTTAAAGCGCCGCAAAAACCATGCATGCCTCGCAGCGTTGCGATGTTTATTCCCACTTCTCGGTTTCTTGGTTCAAATCGCGACGAGGTCAACTTTGGCTTTCATCCTCACAGGGTTCAGCCAAAGCAGTGTACACAGCCAGTTGATTAAACGGAGAGAGATTGAACAAAGGATATATATTATGGCGGTATATATATATATATATATATATATATATACATATATATACTCACACAAATAGATCTAAATAGATCTTTATATGTATATGTATAGGCATATACATATATAATGTATATATGTATGTATGTATGTATGTATGTATGTATGTATATATACATATATATACGTACATAAATATATTTTGCGCATATAGTTATAAAAGTTATGCATATATATATATATATATATATATATATATATAGACATAAATTTTACATATACATATATATATATGTATATACATATATATATATATATATATATATATATATATATATATATATATATATATATATATATATATATGCACACACACACACACACATACGTGTGTGTGTCTGTACATACACACCCACACATAAATATGCAGGCAAATTCTAGTCAAGGGAGTTTCTGCACAGGCGCGCACACACACGCATTCATACACAAACACACGCGCACACACACACACATACACACACACACACACACATATACACACACACACACACATACACACATGTTCATGCGTGATTTACCCTGTGGCTATGTGTAGTGGTGCGGAAAGCTAGATCAATTACATCATCATTTTCTCTTGGCACAACAAACGGCTTGCGATCCAAAATGGCCGACCTCTGTTTCGAGATCCGGGCTATGGATCGGGGCGGGGGGGGGAGGAAAAAAAAGGGGGGGGGGGGTATGATTGCGGCAAGATGGAGGATACTGGGTAGGCGATCATTGTTTCGTGTTGTGTGTTGGTTGTTATTTGTGTTGGTGGTAGTGGTGGTGGTAGCGGTGATGGTGGTGGTGATGGTGGCTGTGGTGGTGATCGTGGTGGTGGTGGTGGTGGTAGTGGCGGTGGTGGTGGTGGTGGTGGTGGTGGTGGTGGTGGTGAGGGTGTAGCTGCCATACGTTTTCCAGTATTTTTTTTTTTTGTTTTTGTTTTCATATTCTTAGTTCTTTGTTTCGTGTCTTGGTGGCACCATTTCAGTTTTACTGTTATTTCTAGCATTTCGATTGACCACATACAAAACCACTGAATGACCACCGGGGTTTGCTTCTCATTTGAACGAGGTGTGGGCCTTGCTAGCTGGCTGGCTACTGGCCAGACGTGTGGTTTATTTGTGTGTGTGTCTGTGTGTTTTCCATGTGCGTGTAGGCGTGTGGCCAAGTGGTTACAGCATTTCGCTCACGATTGTAAAAGATCATGATTTCGGTTCCGGGCGAAAAGTTGTGCCCTTGAGCAAGATACTTCATTTCCCATTATTTACAATGGACGGAGAGATGTCCTCGCCTTATTTGTTGTTATAAAAATGGGATCTTTTTTAAAACGGGGGCCACATTTTTCATTAACGAAACACTTTGAAACTTGGACCACTGGTAGAATGTGTCATATAAAACATCTTTTTCTCTTAGTCTTCTTAAAAAAAAAAGAAATCCATAAGTTATTCCATGTGAAAGTTGTCGTATTTCTGTAATTTCAACCAATGACTGACGTCCATTCAGCCGATATACGTTAAGTGCCGACTACATAAACAAACGATTCTGAAACAATTAACCCTAACCCTAACCCTAACTCTAACCCTAACCCTAACCCTAGGGTTAAGGTTAGGGTTAGGGTTAGGGTTAAAGCAAATTTAAAATGAAAAAAGCAAATAAAACGAAGGTATGGAGATTAAATACGCTTTACATCGCTTAATCAGCCAAAGGAGTAAATGTAAACAACTGAATACTTGTCAGTGAATGGTTGAAATTATCGAAATAAGACAATTTTTTACATGAAATAAATTCGAATACAAAAATATTTTTCTGTTCTATAACACAAAATAGATAAGTATACGAAGTTTGAAAGTCTTTCGGTACCAAAAACACTACGTAAAACATTAATGAAAAATGTGGCCCCCGTTTTAAAAAAGATCCTAAAAACGTTTCGGCTGTTGTACTCTCCAGCCTTCATCAAGTGTTCTTGAGGGATTTCGAACCCAAGCCTTTATTTGACTAATGGGGTGAGCTGTTCTCATTCCTAAGGTATTTTCTTTTTTTTTTTTTTTCTGCTGATGTTATTTTTTCTGTATATATCATTTCCCAACTCCCTACCTGGAATTGAACTCAAATTCCGAGGGTTGGTAGCGACCAGCACCGTCACCACCGCCACGAACACCAACACCACCCCAGTCGCCACCCTGCCCTGTCAATGTCTACAATAACATTTAACAAAGAACCACGAAGCGAGAAGTTAGTTAAGCGTATCACGTCTAATACGACGAATTATAATGTGGATAATGACGGGTGTATATACGTGTATATATACGTGTGTGTGTGTGTGTGTGTGTGTGTGTGTGTGTTTACGTAAACGGCGTACCTGCTGTCTGTCTGTGCATGTATACGTATGTGTGTGTGTGTGCGTATATACGTATATATATATATATATATAATATTGTATACATGCATGTTTATGGATAAATGAATATTCATATATTTCTATGTCCATATATATACACACACACATACATACATATATATATATATATATATATATATATATATATATATATATATATATATATATATATATACATATATATATACACATACATACATTCACACGTACATAAGCATTCAGCTTTTGTATGTGAGTATATCTATATCTATATATATGTGTGTGTGTGTGTGTGTGTGTGTGTGTGTGTGTGTGTATTCATATGTACATGTATGCATGTGCATACATATATATATGTACTCGTATATGTGTGTATATGCGTATGTATATGTTTTCTACGAACTGTGCCTCCATAAACCTCTACAAGCACAAGACCTCCCCCCTGCGCGTAACTACAGCATATCGTGTTCTAAATACACACATACATACATACATACATACATACATACATACATACATACATATATATATATATAAATATATGTGTGTATGTATGTATGTATGTATTTATGTATGTACGAAATGTATGCGTGATAGACGATATATTAAGTAAGAATGGAGTCGTGTGTCCTTCATAAACTCTCTTTAATTAATCTACGTGAAGAAATAATGGCTTGATAGGCTGTTGGCCACAGGATGGGGGTCTTCTCAGCGAATTTATGTGCGTCGATGTGTTTCTGAACGCGAGTGTGGGCGTTGGTCGGTGTGTGTGCGTTTTTGCTTGCATGAATGGCGAACGTGGAAATCACTAAATAAAATGAAATAACAGGAAAAAAAAAAAAAAAAGCAAAAAGACACCTTGAAATTAAGTGGCTTGTTTGATATATATATATATATATATATATATATATATATATATATATATATATATATATATATATATATATATATATATATACACGCATATACATACATATGTATATACATGCATATATACATATATATGTGTATGTACATATATGTGTGTATGTATGTATATATGCGTAAACACACCACCATCGGTTGTCAAACAGATTCAGGTGTGGCTGGGTGGTAAGAAGCTTGCTGCCCAACCACATAGTTCCGGGTTCAGTCCAACTGTGTGGCACCTTGGGCATGTGTCCTTTATTATAGCCTCGGGCCGACCACACCTTGTGAGTCCATTTGGCTGACGGAAACTGAAAAAAGCCAGTCGTACAAAATATGTGTGCTTGTGTGTATGTGTGTGTGCTTGGCAAACGATGCTGGAGTGTTTATGTCCCCGTAACTTAGCGGTTCGGATAAAGAAAACCGATAGAATAAGTATTAGGCTTACAGATAATAACTCCTGGGTTGGATTTTTATCGACAACCCCCCCCCCTCTAAGACCGTGCTCTATAGGAAGACAGACAGACAGACAGACAGACAGACAGAGAGGGAGGGTATGTATGTATCGTTGTATGTATGTATTATACAACCATTTATATATATACACACACAAGTATACGTGTAAATACTGCTTCAGAACCGCGTTTAACTTTCGCACTCGTTTGCGCACATCTCGCGAAATACTATCTACCTCGATTCCGACATCGATACCCACCACCACCACCACCCGCATAACCACTGCGGACACTCCTTAACCAACCCACACACACATACATATAGGCGCACCACCGGGATACCACACTGCGGCCGGCTGACCACAACGCGGCCCATTGTATACGGCTGTTGAACCGACGCCATAAGTAACAGCATCGCATTGTATCGTTTTGTGATACAACGTACTTGGTTTGTCATCCCTAATGACGTCACGATTAGGGCACGCGTATTTTTCGTTAGTCTGTTTCTCATGTTTAATTCGCTCCCATGTTTGACATCACTGGGCAAAGGCGTTCCGAACATAGCCATACAGCTGAGATTCTCATGACGGTTCGTACATCAAGGTCGCTGCAATGTTTCTTAAAAAATTTTTTTTTTTAAATGCCTGCCCGTCTTTGTTCAGGGTCTTTCGGTACATATACGTTCATATAAGTGATCTATCCATCTTCATAGATGAATGCCTTTCCACCCGTGACCTCTCAGACGACTATTCAGTCCTCCTGCTGTAGATCTGCATAGTTTGAAGATGAGGTAACAAACGAAAATCGTGCTTTCAACTGCTTAGGTCTGTACATATAATTGAGCAAATGACGATCTAGAAATCAAAGGCGTTCCGACCATAGCCATATATCTGAGATCTTTATTACATTTCCTACATCAAGTTTACTGCGGTGTTTGTCCAAATGCCTGACCATCATTGTTCTGGATCTTTCTGTAAACTCGTTCAAGCGAAGGCGAGTGGCTTAGTGGTTAGGGCATTCGGATCTCGATCGTAAGATCGTGAATTCGATTCCCGATGACGCGTTGTGTCCTTGAGAAAGACACTTTATTTCGCGTTGCTCCAGTCCACTCAGCTGGACTCAGAGCAACGCGAGAGGATGTGTTTTGCTCAAGAACACAATGCACCACCCGTTCTAGGGATTGAAACTACGATCACTCGATCGCTAGTGCATCATGCTAACCAATAGAGCATATGAGCCCTCACATACATACATACATACATACATACATACATATCTATATAGTTAGATAGATAGACAGACAGACAGACAGGCAGATAGATAGATAGATAGATAGATAGATAGATAGATAGATAGACAGACAGACAGACAAATAGATAGACAAATAGATAGACAGACAGACAGACAGACAGACAGACAGACCTATAGATAGATAGATAAACAGACAGACAGACAGACAGATTGCTAAGTTACAGGGACCTCAACACATCAACATCCGTTGTCAAGTGATGGTGGGGGGGGGGGCAAACACAGATACAAAGACACACACATACACCCACAGATATATACATGCGCGTGC
>NC_142957.1:17233360-17238360 GCF_046866305.1 Octopus bimaculoides
CATTTGACTGCGGCCATGCTGGAGCACCGCCTTTATAGTCGAGTAAATCGACCCCCAGGACGTATTCTTTTGTAAGCCTAGTACTTATTCTATCGGTCTCTCTTTTGCCGAACCGCTAAATTACGGGGACGTAAACACATCAGCATCGCTTGTCAAGCGATGTTGGGGGGACAGACACAGACACACTAACACACACACACACACACACACACACACACACACACACACACACATACACAGGCATACATATATACGACAGGCTTCTTTCAGTTTCCGTCTACCAAATCCACTCACAAGGCTTTGGTCAGCCCGAGGCTATAGCAGACGACACTTGCCCAAGCTACTTACCACTCAGCCATTCCTACGCCTTTTACCAAACTTTCTAATTCTTATTTCGTTTTTCTTTTGTTTTTGTTTTTTGTTTTTGCATTTCCATTTGTCCACCTCTCCGGCCGACTGCGTACATCCGCACTCCCACCCGCGTACGTCCGCACTCCCGGCTGCGTACATCTGTACTCCCGACCACGGACAAGGACAGATGTAAAGCGACGGCCTTCATTCTTTCAATCGTTGTCTCTTTTTACTCTTTTACTTGTTTCGGTCATTTTGACTGCGGCCGTGCTTGACCACCGCAAATCGGCCCCAGGACTTATTCTTTGGAAGCCCAGTACTTATTCTATCGGTCTCATTGAAAAAATATAAATATTTCGTAGGGGGTTAGTAGCCATTTGTGACTCCAGAGGTCGAAAGGGAGCGTTTGGCCAAAATTGGAGGAGAACCTTCGGTCGAAAGCATTGTGCACGTGATCAGATCAGTACGCAGACGAACTATTGCCATAGCAACGAGGCTAAGGCACACGGATTGACTTGGAAGTAAGTTTTACTGCTCCGGCTTAAATTCGCTGTTTCCAACAATCCTTGGAAGGAAGGAAGGAAGGAAGGAAGGAAGGAAGGAAGGTATGTAGCGTGTGTGTGTATGTGCGTGTGCGCGCGTGTGCGTGCGTGCGTGTGTATGTGTGTTTGGAGTGGTTGTTATATTTCGGAATGGTCGGATTTTTTTGTGGAGATAACCGCCCCTCCCATATATATATATATATATATATATATATATATATATATATATATATATATATATATACTCTTTTACTCTTTTACTCTTCTACTTGTTTCAGTCATTTGACTGCGGCCGTGCTGGAGCACCGCCTTTTAGTCGAGCAAATCGACCCCAGGACTTATTCTTTGGAAGCCTAGTACTTATTCTTTCGGTCTCTTTTGCCCTATTTATGACTATACCATATGTTATATATATATATATATATATATATATATATATATATATATATATATATATATATATATATGTTCTTTTAATTCTTCTACTTGTTTGAGTCATTTGACTGCGGCCATGCTGGAGCACCCACTGAAACTAGTAAAGAATATATATATATATATATATATGGTCGTGTGTGTGCACGCACGCATACACACACACACACACACACACACACACATATAAAAGGAGATTTGAGAAGAGTGTACAAATGTCTAGCTGGTTGACTGGTTGGCTGGCTGGTTGGCTGGCTGCCTGGATGGATGGGTGGGTGTTTGGATGCATGGATGGATGGTTCATCGAACTGTCGGCGGTAATGTAGTAACTACCGCATTGTGTACAACAACACCAACAACAAAAGCGCCGCCGACGACGACGACGACGCTTAGGACAATTACAACAAGGTGTGTTTTAAAGAACGTCTGAAACGAAAGTATCGATCACGTGATCAATTAATCAGTCCCCTCGTAACGATCAATTAATCAGTCAATCGTTAATGATGATGATGATGATGATGATGATGATTATCGTCGATATTATCATCATCATCATCACTATTATCATCATAATCATCATCGACGTTATCATCATCATCATCATAATCATCATCAACGCCATCATCATCGTCACTACCGTCATCGTCACCATAATCATCCTCCGCATTATCTTCATCATTTCATACCATATCATCCACATCACCACTACCATCGCCGCCATCGCCGTCTAAGGTGCCACGTGGTGGGACTGAACCCAGAAACTTGTGGTTGGGAAGCAATCTTCTTACCACACAGCTACGTCCAATAACGATGTCTTTCAAACCTAGGCTATTATGACCCGGTCTCACGATCTTTTAATAGAAGCACACGCCACCGCTGACACCAAGGTGATCCGCTAGAATTAGTAGTGGAGACGCAATGGCCCAGTGGTTAGGGCAGTGGACTCGCGGTCATAGGATCACGGTTTCGATATCCCAGACTGGGTGTTGTGAGTGTTTATTGACCGAAAACACCTAAAAAGCTCCATGAGGCTCCGGCAGGGGATGGTGGCGAACCCTGCTGTACTCTTTCCCCATAACTTTCTCTCACTCTTACTTCCTGTTTCTGTCGTGCCTGTAATTCAGAGGGGTCAGCCTTGTCACACTCTGTGTCACACTGAATCTCCCCGCGAGAACTACCTTAAGGGTACACGTGTCTGTGGAGTGCTCAGCCACTTGCGAGTTAATTTCACAAGCAGGCTGTTCCGTTGATCAGATCAACTGGAACCCGCGACGTCGTAAGCGACGGAGTGCCGACAACAATAGAATTAGCAAAGTTGTTCGCTAGAAATAGCAGCCAACGTCGCCTGTCAAATCGCATCACCCGCCCTTGTGGGAGCACAAGGAAACAAAGATAAAATGATAAAACAGGACAATGTAGTCGTTGATGTATTACAAATATAGAGGGTAGTCACGGATGGAAATCTTGTCTCCGATGATGACGATGCGAGGTTTGGTCTGGTTTGGTCTAGTCTGGTCTGGTCTGGTCTGGTCAAAGCTGTCTTGACCTGCAGTGATGTAAGGACAACCCCCCCCCCCACTTCATCGCCGCTGCCTTTATTACAATTATTGCAAAAACAATAAAAGGCCGGCATGAACCACCACTACCACCACCCGGGGTATCAGAAGCCGAGCAGGTAGAACACAATTGAAACCACAGCCGAGCAACAACCACCCGGAATGAATAGAGCAATTTTCAACCCGACCTACCCTGATCAATCAATTGTTAACTGGTTTAGAGAGAGAAAGAAAACACGCGGACAAAAGAATAAAAGCCGAGTTGATTTACGGTTTATGATTGTTGGTTGTTGGTGGTCCGCTACAAAGGAAATATCAATTATGGAATATGTGGTGTGTACATAAACATAGATGGGGATTCTGTATGTGTGCGTGTATATATATGTGTATATATGTATATATATATATATATATATATATATATATATATATATATATATATATATATATAGGTATATATATACATATAAATATATATATATATATATATATATATATATATATATATATATATACATGTATGTATATATATGACTATGTATATATATATACAAACATATATATGTATATACAGACATATATGTATGTATATGCATAAATAACGATAATTAATCGATAGAAAAACAATGAAAAGTATAAAAGAAACATATACATATGTGTATATATGTATATACATGCAGCCGTATATATATATATATATATATATATATATATATATATATGTATATACACATATATATATTTATATATACGTATATATCTATATCTATATATATGTATATCTATCTATATATATATATATGTATATATATATATATATATATATATATGTATATATATATATATATATATATATATATATATATATATATATATATATATATATTTGTATATCTCTGTAAGTGTATTTATGAATATACCTATATCAATATCTCTCTCTCTCTCTCTCTCTCTCTATATATATATATATATATATATATATATATATATAGAGAGAGAGAGAGAGAGAGAGAGAGAGAGAGAGATTTACACATATACATATATATCTGCATGTCTTTTTATGCAGCTGTATTTTAAAATGTGAATATATTATACACACACCTATGCATACATTCACACAACCCCACGCACCCAAACAATACACACATCAAGATATGAAATCTAGAGTTAATTTTGGTGGTAGGCTCTCTGAATCTTTTGCTGTGGAAAACGGATTAAAGCAAGGAGACCTTGATGCACCCACCCTCTTTGCAATATGCTTTGCTGTTGTGTTGTCACATGCTTTTCAAAACTCTGAGGAGGGTATTTACATGAAATATCGAACAGCAGGGAATGTTTTTAATCTGACCAGACTGAAATTCAAGACGAAGGTTTTTACTTCACTCATTAGGGAATTTTTGTATGCTGACAATTGCGATCTTGTCAGTCATTCTGAAACGGGTCTGCAATCTCTTGTATCTGCATTTGACTCAGCTTGTGGTGATTTTGGCTTGACCATCAACTTGAAAAAAATAAATAAATAAAACAGTTGTAATGCATCAACCTGCGTGTGGTGCTGTTTGTAACACCACTATAATTTTTGATAAGGGAAAGTTACTTGAGGTTGTCGATTCGTTCGTCTTCCTTGGAAACCCTGTTCAAAATGATGAAAAGTTTGATACAGAAACACAGCTGCGAATTCAAAGGACAGCAAAAGCATTTGGTGGCTTGGAGTCACGTGTTTGGTGCCAGTGACGTATAAATAAGAATACAAAGCTGGTTCTTTACAAATCATTTGTCTTACCATCCTTGTTGTATTCCTGTGAAACTTGGACTTGTTATGAGAGGCATTTTAAATTGTTAGACCAGCACTTAAATGCAGCTCTTGGTGGTCCAAATTGGATGTACAATCTGTGTGGGTGTCTTTTCAGAACATTGTCTGGTTTAAAAAGCCATATCAGATGCCATGATATTGCTAAGGTGTAGGTACAGGAGGTGGTCAAACTTTGCGTAAGGAGTAGACGACCACCATATATATATATATATATATATATATATATAGATAGATAGATAGATAGATAGATAAGTGTGTACATGTGTAGAAATGTATGTATGTAGGTATGTATGTATCTAACTGCGC
>NC_142957.1:17243360-17245860 GCF_046866305.1 Octopus bimaculoides
ATCATCATCATCATCATCATTATTATTATTATTATTATTATTATTATTATTATTATTATTATTATCGTAATTATAATTGCACCTCTATGCTTGTCACTATTCGATTTTTGTGGAATTCTCTTCTATAATTCTTTATACTTGTCTCCCCCCCCCCGCTTTTTTAAAAATCCTGATCTATTTAATTATTTATTCATTCACCTCTCTATTTATTTATTTATTTATTTATTTAGCTAACGTCAAGTAACGCAGGTATATCGAATACCATACAACATAAATTCCTGATTTTTATTAAAATTACTTCCGCCTGTTGAAGATGTGATGTAAATTACCCAACCTGCAATGAGTCATTAGTCACCTTGAGTTATTTCCCTTGGATTTTGCGGTTAAGAAGCCCGCTTTGGAACCACGTGATTTCGGCACTTAAGGTAAGCGCCTTCAGCCATAAATTAATTATAATTTTAAATAATTATTATCTCTGATGGTTTTTATTCTCATGTTGGCCACATGATAAAATCGATATTTAAATATCGATCTTATCCTTATTTATATAAATTTATATAATTTATATATTATTATCTTTATCTTATGATATTTACTTTGTATTATATTATACTCATTTAATGTGCTTTTAATTATTAATTTTTCTATATGTGACAGTGGATTTTCATCACTGGGTTCATGAACCTTGGTTCTTTTCCCTAAAACTATATATTTTATTCTGTTAAACTTAATTTAATTTTAATTTTTAAAAAAATTGATTTTAATTGAGTTTTTACCTGTAATTTTGGATTTTATCCCTAATATTATTATAAATGTATATATATATATATTACACCACCTTCAAATTCCATCCTGAAGGTACGCCTATTTTTAGGGTATTCATTGCATTGCTTGTGTGTATATTTATCGTAGAATTTATTGTTTTTTTTTAAGCTTTCGCATTCATTTTTAGCAATCAATATCTTTATCCTTCTTCTCTCCAAATATTTCATATTATACTTGTTTAGGCAGAAGTCTTGCTAGCCACCTCATTATTACTGTTCTAAACAGTATTAATACTTCACACACACACACACACAAATATATATATTAATATATAGGTATTGCAAATTTTAGAGGTAATACTTGATAATTGTAAGTACATGTATATGCCAGATAGTGGCCGAGGTGAAAGAATATGTTTTAATTTTATGTTTTAATTTTATGTTTCAATTAATATATATATATACTAACTGGCGTACCCGGTAATTCCCTTGGAAAGCGGGGCTTATCCCTTCATTCCGTTCTCATAATTGTTTCGCTAATCCAATAATAAGAAATACAAAGTATGTTGCCCTTAAAACGGTTTTTGCACATTTAAAGAAAATACCGAACTGTCTAACACAGGATCTTGTTTTTAGGAATTCCCAATAATTTATGAAAATGAATGGATTATTTCCATTGGTTTTTAAAAAATATATATATTTTTAAAATATATATATTATATATATATAAGGGTCCCTTCCAGGGGCCCTATTATCAATTTTTTCAACAATGTGAGTATGCCATGAGGTTTCCAGACATTAGTTCTACTCACGTGTCAAGTTTCATTAAAATCGATAAAACGATGTAGGTGGAGTTAACTAACGACTTCACAAACACACCGGCAGAGAAAATTTCTCACATATGTAGTAGATATATATATATATATATATATATATATATATATATATATATATATATGATGAGAGAGACGGATGACGGATGATTGAAGATATAAGAACTCTTATTGATCACTACGATCGTTTCGACCCATCTAGCATTTGGCCCTCATGGTTGGGATACTGCATAAGTGGTTTGGGTGTATCCTTCGGTTTTGTTGTGTCTTAAGTTATTTCAAGAGACATCTCGTTAAGATAATCTCCGTTACGCACAACTTATTACAGCCTGATATCCCCTTGATTTTCGTCCATAGGTATGGCAAATCTAGGGATACAGCTTCATTCTTATAGGAAAGCAATAGCAAAAATCATAACCAACGAACGACGTGGATGTGCTCTACCGGTAATCTACCAGGAGTATACCATACAATTTATTAACTATCATATATATATATATATATATATATAATGTATGTATGTAGTTATATGAACATTATCTCGATTAATACAATAGCTACAGTCTAAAGAATCAATAGATGAAAGTAAGAGACACAACGCTGCGATATATTAAATTTTCGAATGCTCCCAATTAAACTGTACTCGTCCACCATGTTGATACGTATTATTTCTAAATGTACGTAAACACGGGGCACAGAATATACACTTTTAATATACGTAGAGATACACACATACATATAAACACACGCACACATATGTACACAGTCAAATACATATATATCTATATATATATATATATATATATATATATATATATATATATATATATATATATATATATATATATATATATTTACTTATATTTATTGGCTTATTTAAACGTATATATACATACACGCGCA
>NC_142957.1:17253360-17258360 GCF_046866305.1 Octopus bimaculoides
TCACGCTAAGTAAAAAGAGAGAGATTTTGACGTTTCAAGCGTAGCTCTTCGTCGGAAAGGAGAAAGTGAACAGAGAACTATCCAAAGAGGGGAAAGAAAACACAACAGAACGTGTGTAGTTACATTGTTAAAATGACCGGAAGTGGAAAGAGATAGACAATGTGACTTGAGGAGGGGACAAGAGATTGGGAGGATGGCCAGTTTGTGCGGATGTGTGTGGTATGTGTAGTATTATCTGTGTACATGCGTGTTGTAATGCGCGACTTGCTCCGCTAAAGAAAAATGAAATGAACTTTCAAGGCTGTGCTCCAGCAGGGACGCAGTCAAATGACTGAAATACGTAAAGGTATAAAAGCAATAAAACTAACCGTTCTCGAAAATCCCCTACAACACAAGAAAAGGATGTATTACTTTGATCAACCCAACCGATTGACAGCACGTATTGGCGCTTTTGTAGTTATTTATAGTATAATGGTCTGATATTTGCTAGAGTGATTGAAGGAGTGCGAGTGGGCGGTTCTTTTCTTTGGTTTTTGAATGGTTGTGTTTGTCGTTTTTTGTTGTTTTTGCTTTGCTTTATTTATTCGTTTTTGTTGAACATTTTTCTCTAGTAGCTCTTTCTTTTTCTTTCTCTGTCTGTCTGTCTGTCTCTCTCTCTCTCTCTCTCTCTCTCTCTCCCTCTCTTTGCCTGTCTATCTCTGTCGCTCGTTGTCTCTGTTAGTGAGTGGTGGCAATTTATAGACGATGATTATAATGTTTCTTTTCTTGTTGTTGTCGTTGTTGCTGTTGCTGTTGCTGGTGATGCTATCGAAGTTGATGGGGAGGAGGAGGTGGTAGAGGAGAGAGAGGAGGTAGAGGAGAGAGAGGAGGTAGAGGAGAGAGAGGAGGTAGAGGAGATAGAGGAGAGAGAGGAGGTAGAGGAAGTCAATGATGATGATGATGATGATGATGGTGGTGATGGTAATGATGGTGATGGTGATGATGATGATGTTGATGATGATAATATGATAATTTTCCGTAGTATCTCGTCCTCATCATTATCATCATCCTTATCACATCATCCTCTTTATCATCATCATCATCATCATCATCATAACCGTCATCATCATCATCATCATCATCATAACCGTCATCATCATCATCATCTTTAACAACGCAACCAGCACCATCATTTTCATCTTCATCACTTTCATCATCGTCGTCATCATCAGCAGCTTCATCATCATCATCATCATCATCAACAACTTTTGTCATCACTCCAACCATTGCCATCAGTTTCGTCATCATCACCACCACAAGCGCTGTCATCATCATCATCATCATCGTCATCGTCGTCGCCATCATCATCATCATCATCATCATCATCATCATCATCATCATCATCATCATCATCACCACCGTCGCAGCCGTATTCCTCTTACCGTCAGCGTTATCATCATCATCGTCATAACCGTCATCGTCATCATCATCATCATCATCATCATCATTTTTTTCTTCACTTTCTCTCCTCCCCCTACACACTCTCCCCTTCCCTCCCTCACACTCACCCACAATGGTTAGACAACAGTTCCAAAGAACGCCACCCATTCCTAAACGTTCTCAACACATTATTATTCTGTAGAAATGTCAAACCAAACATATTTCCAGGCCATATTCTTTGTCTCGCATTTTGAAAAATTCAAATTTTTTTACTAAAAATTATTTCCTTCTTATCCTCTTTTTTTTATATTCCATTCTCCTCCTTCTTCTCCTTCTTCTTCTTCTTCTTCTTCTTCTTATTATTATTATTATTATTATTATTATTATTATTATTATTATTATTGTTATTATTATTATTATCATTATTATTATTATTATTATTATCATTATTATTATTATTATTATTATTATTATTATTATTACTGCTACTACTACTACGACTATTAACACCCACAAATAGTATTATTATTATTATTATTATTATTATTATTATTATTATTATTATTATTATCATTATTATTATTATCATTATTATAAAAATCGTAATCATCATTATCACCATCATCAACTGTTATCGTTGTTGCTCTTCTTCTTCTTCTTTTTCTTCTTCTTCTTCTTCTTCTTCTTATTATTATTATTATTATTATTATTATCACCATCATGGTTATTGCTGTCATTATTAAATTCTTTGTTATCATTATTACCCTTATTGTTGTTGTTGTTGTTGTTGTTGCTGCTGCTGTTGTTGCGAAAAGAAATACATAATACTAATCACCATCACCACCATCATCATCATCAACAACAACACTATTTCCACCACCACCACCACCACCTTCACCACCACCATCACATTCATCCTCTCCTCCTTCTCATCATCATCACCACCATCAACCCCATCGTCATTATTTTAAGAATTAACATTACTGTTTTTTTCATTACTGTTTCCATTGTTTTGTTATATTACTCGTAGTATTAACATCCTTAAATATGTCTTCTAATATCATTAATATTATTATTATTACATCTGATACTATTTAACTTAGGATTATTATTATTATTATATCTGATACTATTTAACTTAGGATTATTATTATGCTCGCTATTTTTCTAGTAGTGGTAGTAGTAGTAGTAGTAGTAGTAGTAGTAGTAATGATGGGGGGGTTGTAGAGATGGTTGTGACAACGATGACAGTGGTTGCAGTAGTGGTAGTGGTAGTAGTAGTAGTAGTAGTAGTAGTAGTAGTAATATTTGTTGTAGTAGTGTAATTTCTTTACGAGATAACATTTAGAACCGATTTTGAGAATATTTTCTGTATGTTTTTTTTTTTATTGTGGGCGGAGAAAAAAGTGTGAATCGGTGAGGTTGATATATATTTGTTGTCTTGAAATGGCTGACAACGGCGACCGTTTCTTGTAATCGTCTGTTTGTTTGTTTGTGTGTCTTTGTGTATGACTTGCTTTTGTGTGTGTGTGTTTGTGTGTGTGTGTGTGTGTGTGTGTGAATGATTGTGTATACACACATATTCTTACAGATTAAAAGAAAAAAAATTAAAAAGCAAATATCAATTGTCGTCACTCGAAATCATTTAATTTAGGTGGAGAATATAAACCGATTGAGTCCCCTACAGCTGTTTCTAGAAAAGCTAAGCTTATGGTTCATGATTTTGAAGAGAAAGATCCCATAAGAGGAGGAGGAGGAGGGGGAGGAGGGCCTAGGATAAAGGGGCTGAATGAGAGCGATGGCAACGACTACGTCGATAATGAACATGATGATGATGATGATGGTGATGATGATGATGATGATGATGATGATGATGATGATGATGATGATGATGATGAAAAGGATGAATTTTTAAACAGAAGGGAGACGAGTATGATCATATTGACGGTGGCGATGGGAAGTACGAAGAAGGGAGGTAGGAAGAGGAGGAGTAGGAGGAGGAGGACAACAACGGCGACGACGACGATGATGGTGGTGATGGTGATGATGATGCTGATTCTTCCTTTTCCTCTTTTTGTCTCTCTTCCTTTCTTTCTCCATCTCTCCTTCTCTCTCTCTCTCTCTCTCTCTCTCTCTCATTTTCTTTCTTGCTTTCTCAGTCCTTTCTATCACTCCGTCTCTCAATCTCTCTCCCCCTCTCTCTCTCTCTTCTTATCCCTCTTATTCTCCACCATTCTCTCTTCTTCCCCGTCTCTCTGTCTCTTCTTTTCTCCTTATTCTCTCTCCCTCTTTTACTCTCTCCCTCCTTTTTTTCTCTCCCTCGTCTCTCTTTTTCCCTCTCTCACTTCCCCTCTCCTCCTTTCTTTCTCTCTCCTCTGTCTCCCTCTGTCTCCCCTCTCCCCTCCCCCTCTCTCTCCCCTCCCCCTCTCTCTCCCTCTCTCTTCCCTCTCCCCTCCCCCTCTCTATCTATCTATCTATCTCTTTCTATCTATCTATCTATCTATCTATCTATCTATCTATCTATCTATCTATCTATCTACCTACCTACCTACCTACCTACCTACCTACCTATCTATCTATCTATTTATCTCTATCTATCTATCTATCTATCTATCTATCTGACTATCTATTTATCTATCTATCTATCTATCTATCTGTCTATCTATTTATCTCTCTCTCTATCTATCTATCTATCTATCTATCTATCTCTCCCTCTTTCACTCCGCCACCTCGCTTCAGACCATTTCGCAACACCCGACTTCATCTGCAAGAGACGGCCGCACAAACGAACGAACGAACGAACGAACGAACGAACGAACAAACGAACGAACAAACGACACAACACCCGCCTCCCCACTGAACACCCCCAACACCCCCTCAACATCTCTTCAACACCCCGTTAACACCACCACCACCACCCCCTTCAACTCCACACACCACAACCGACCACATTAACAACATTAACGAACTCCACTCCACACCAACACTTTACAACGAACGAAATAGCATATGAAACAAGTCTTACGCTTACATCACCACAGTCGATCGCTTGAGCAGTCTTCGTGTGGTCAAAAACCGTTTCTGATTTTGATCGCCCCCTCCTTCGTTCCCTCCTGCGTTTGGTCTTTCATTCTATCTTTCTCCTTCTTACGGCGAAAGCAAGATGGCCGAACGTTGCTGGTCTTGTTTCGGAGGATTTCGTTGAACGCACAAAAGCAGACGATAGCGAGATTTGAAATAAACCAAAGCGGTCCGCATCAATAACCATTGCCATGGATCGCTTAATTCGGCCGTCTGTTTTTATAAATATCGATAGAGGTTCCGTGTGTGTGTGTGTGTGTGTGTGTGTTTAGAAGAAAGGCATGGTTAGTGTGTGCGAGTGTATGTGTATAGTGGAGAGCGTGGTTTGAGTTAGTGTGTGTTACTGTGTAAAGGAAGGTGTGTGTGTGTGTGTGTGTGTGTGTGTGTGTGTGTGTGTGTGTGTGTGTGTAGGGGAAGGTGTGTGTGCAAGGCGTGTATGCGTCTGTATCTATTTCAGTGTGTGTGTGTGTGTGTGTGTGTGTGTTTGTGCATAGAGGAGG
>NC_142957.1:17283360-17285860 GCF_046866305.1 Octopus bimaculoides
GAGCCGCTGTTTATCAAAAATGGCCACCGTCTGTCTCTCTTCGACTCTCTTTCACTGACTCACCCTCTCTCTCTCTCTCTCTCTCTCTCTCTCTCTCTCTCTCTCTCTCTCTCTCTCTGCCTAGTTTTCTCTGTTTGTCACTCTTTCGCATTATTATTCTTTAGTTTCTTTATCACCCACCTCCCTCTCTCCATTACCTCTCTCTCTCTTTTCTCTGTGTGTGTGTATATATATATATATATATATACATATATATATTTGTAGGAGTCTGACTATCTGTATGTATATTCTCTCTCTCTCTCTCTCTCTCTCTCTCTCACTCTCTCTCTCTTTGTATATATATATATATATATATATATATATATATATATATATATATGTACACACACAAACACACGCATACATATACATATATGCTCACACACACATACATTTACGCAAACACACATACACACATAATTACATATATATATATATATATACGCACACAAACACACATATATGCACACACATATACATATATATATATATATATATATATATATATATAATACAAACATACACATATGTATATACACAGAAATGCACGCACACATATATATATATATACATGTCGTTAAAAACTAGATTTCCACCCACGTGATTCCGGCTTCTCTCACTCCACACTCTGTGGCTATTGTTTAATTATATTAATTAGTACATTGTTTGTGAACTATGGAACCGGAAGCCATGGAGATACCGTTGTAGTGCTCCAGCATGGCCGATGTCCGCTGTGATGTTTAAAACGCATTGGAGAGCCGGAAAACGTACCAGACGCAGTGCAGGCGTGGCTTTGTGGTAAGAAGCATGCTTCCCAATGTCATAGTTCCGGGTTCAGTCCCACTGCGTGGCACCTTGGGCAAGTGTCTTCTACTATAAGCCTTGGGCCGACCAAAGCTTTGTGAGTGGATTTGGTAGAGGAAACTGAAAGAAGCCCGTAGTATATATATATGTGTGTGTGTGTGTGTGTGTGTGTGTGTGTGTGTGTGTGTGTGTGTGTGTGTGTGTGCGTCCATGTTTGTCTCCCCACCAACGCTTGACAATCGATGTTGGTGTGTTTATGTCCCCGTAACTTAGCGGCTCGGAAAAGAGACCGATAGAATAAGTACTAGGCTTACAAAGAATAAGTTTTGGGGTTGATTTGTTCTACTAAAGGCGGTGCTCCAGCATGGCCGCAGTCAAATGATTGAAACAAAGTAAACGAATAAAAGAATACACACACAATGTGATCGCTAGAAAAGCGGGAAAGTGTGAAGGCAAAATTAAACAATGATTGATTAGATCGTCAATAAACTGTGTGATAGGTGGTATCTGATTGGTTGCTTTTGTTATCGAATGATCGCGTCATCATAACAAGCATTGACGTCATTTGCTTCGGATTGAACCCCGACATCCTGGAAGAAAGCTGTGAAAGGAAACAGCAATCAGACTTTCAGAGACAAATTACTGTTCTTTTCAAAAGTGAAAATCCCGATTTGGGGACTGACCAAATGTTTAAATGTGTCACCGAATTTCACCGAGTTACCGACTGTTAATATGATATCTCGCTTTGTGATGACGCTTATTGTTTGCCTCAAATAGAATCTTGTGAAAATATAAATCAGTATTTCACGAATTCTCTGCTTTTCTAGCGACCACGCTGTATATATTGTTAGAGCAGTAACTCGGCTACTAATTTAGAAGGGTGGTCATACATATAGAGGGTAGACTGGATATGGAGAGTGAGATTGAGTGAAATAGAAGCGTATCCAATTATACAGGGTGTCCACAAAGTCTGGGTACATGGAGTAAATAAAATCATAACATAAACGATTAAATATAAGAAATAATAATTTATTAAAGTATGTGTTAATCCCCATGTGGGTACATGGAGTAAATAAAATCATAACATGAACAATTAAATATAAGAAAGAATAATTTCTTAAAGTATGTGTTAATCCCCATGTACCCAGAGTTTGTGAACACCCTGTATATTATGTAAAACTTAAACGTACGTGTCAACCGATTTTAAAAAAGCGGCGAGCTGGCACAGTGGTTAGCACGCTTGACGAAATGCCTAGCGGTATTTCCCCCACTGCGACGTTCTGAGTTCAAATTCCGCCGAGGTCGACTTTGCCTTTCATCCTTTCGGAGTCAATATATTAAGTACCAGTGAAATTCTGGGGTTGATTTAATCGACTAGTCCCCTTCCCCCAAAGCATCGGGGCCTTGTGTCTATAATAGAAAGGGTTAAAGGGTTTTAAATATCACAATTTGTTTTGGTCTCATTATTACAACTTAATTCAAGGCGGTGAGCTGGTAGAATCGTTAGCTCGCTGGACGAAATGCTTAGCGGTATTTCGCCAGTCACTATGGTCTGAGTTCAAATTCTGCCGAGGTTAGCTATGCCTTTCATTCTTTCGGGGTTGATAAATTAAGTACCAGTGAACCACAGGGGTCGATAAAATCGATTAGTCCCCTC
>NC_142957.1:17295860-17298360 GCF_046866305.1 Octopus bimaculoides
TCTCTCTCTCTCTCTCTCTCTCTCTCTCTCTCTCTCTCTTAAATTGTGAAACATATATATATATATATATATATATATATATATACATATATATAGGCGCATGGGTGGCTGGGTTGAGTTTCCGCGAACCAAATCCACTTACAATGCGGAGATCTAGTAGAAGACACTTTGTCTACGGTGCCGCGCAGTGGCACTGGACCCAAGATGACATGATTGGGTATCAAGCGTCTTAATCTCGTAATCACTCCTCCACTTATCTATAAATGTGTATGTGTGTTTGTGTGTGTGTGCGTGCACCAAAGCTATATAAACGTTATACATAACGAGAGACCACTACGAGAAGTAGAGAAGAGAAATACTAGAAAAGAAAGACTAACGCCATTTTAGAATGGTCGTATAAAATAGTAATAAATGCGATATGAAAATATCACCCGGTTGTATAATATCTATAAAGTATAATTGCTGGGCATTAGATATAAATGATAATCGTAATGTGTTGACTACGATAAAATTAATTAACGAAAATTATTGGCGTGTTTATGGCTTGAGATGTGGACGTAGAGTAACAACGCAATAGGATTTTTGACATGGAATCGATAATAGCTGAGAGAGGGGTTTACAATTATATGGTAGAAATTAGTGTTCATGCCTGCAGACAGAAAACATTTCGGAGTTTCTCTTGAGCAGACTTACATTAAGGTGTAAAGTAGACCTTTTTTTTTTTTCCTGAAAGCCATGAATTGATAAAGTTACTTATTCGGTCACAGTTTTAGCCTTAGCCATGCTTTCGCGACTGGTCTTGAAATTACATATATATATATATATATATATATATATATATATATATATATATATATATATATACATGTGTGTATATATGTATATATGTGTATGAATATATATATGCATGTATTATTTTTACATGTATATATGTATGCATATATATAAATATATATGTATATATATACATATATATATATATATATATATATATATATACATATACACATATACATATGTGTATATATATGCATATATGTGTATAAATATATAGATATATGTATGTATTATTTTTACATATATATATTATGTATATGTGTATGTATATATATATATATATATATATATATATATATATATATATATATATGAAAATTAATAGAGTTCATGAACCTTGGTTCTTTTCCCTAAAACTATATATTTATATATATTTTATACTGTGAAACTTGATTTAATTTTAATTTTTAATAAATTGATTTTAATTGAGATTTTACCTGTAATTTTGGATTTTATCCCTAATATTATTATTATTATTTCCAATTTATAATTAACGTTTATTGTTTGTATTTAACTTCCAATTTTCGTTGATTATGGAATTTACAGGTCGGATAGAGCCACTGTTTTGGAATTCATCTTTGAAGAATATCCTCATCCCATCTAGAAAAGAATATATTTTGAAACTTATTAATAATATTAAGGTAGGATATTTACTTTCTATTATATCATACTTATTTATTGTGCTTTTAATTATTAATTTTTCTATATGTGATAGTGCATTTTCATTGGTTCTTTACCCTAAAACTATATATTTATATATACTTTATACTGTGAAACTTAATTTAATTTTTAATAAATTGATTTTAATTGAGTTTTTACCTGTTTATTTTGGATTTTATCCTTAAAAAAAAAAATTTTTAATTGAAAAAAAAAAAATTTTTAATTGAAAAAAAATTTTTTTAAATTGAAAAAAAAAATATTTTAAATTGAAAAAAAAAATTTTTTAATTGAAAAAAAATTATTATTATTATTATTATTATTATTGTTATATATGTGGTGAAGAAATAATACCAAAATATTTTTCAGAATTCTGTTTTGTTACATAATGTTCACGTACAGACACACACGCAAATATATATACTTATGTATATGCTAGCTAAGAATATACATACGCATATTCGCAAACATACGCACACACATACCACCAGGTACTCTCTTACTATTAAAAACCAGAATTACCTTTCATATTTCCTGTTAGTCTGAGATCGAACATGTGAAGTAACCCATGGGCATTATTTTTATGGCTCTTTTCTCTTTTCTTACGGCCTTTTCGTCTTTCTTTTTCTCTCGTCCATGTCTCACTTTCAACGTTCTCTAGCATCCGACGAATGACTATATCCGAAACGTTATATTTTCACACCATAAATTTTACGCTATAACTTTTTCGTTCTTTTCATATCAGCCTGATAATATTAACTGTAAACATCACCTTTTTTTGTATTTGATTTGCTTGATGTATGCGCGCGTGTATGTGTGTGTGTGTGTGTGTGTGTGTGTGTGTTTAAACCCGTCTGTTCGTATAGTAGTATATGTTTATCTGCTTGATTTGTGAAGGAATATCTTTGCTTTAGTATATACGGTTATTTCAAAGGCATTTTACTGAGGTACAGAAAAACAACTCTTTTTCTAAGATTCATGGCGCAATGATTTTATCCATCAGACA
>NC_142957.1:17303360-17308360 GCF_046866305.1 Octopus bimaculoides
CTATTCACGGCAGATGCCCAAACGCAAACCTGGAAGTACGTATAATACTGCCACTGGATAGCAGAGGGTTAATCTGAAGGTGGACGGGCTTTATACTGTACTCTACTACTACTGTACTCAACAGAATATACCATAACTCTAACCATAACTGTCCGCCACTACATTTCTCCATGGCACAGGTTTAATTTGTGTATACAAATTTAATTTGTGGTCCGTGGGAAGAGCCATTTTAACGATGCGTCCTGCCCAACTCTTCGAAACGCCTGTGTTAGAATGGGGGTAGCTGATGAAAGAAAATGTTCTCTATGTGGCCTGTGTGTGTTCTGTACTCTGGTTATTATTATTTTCTTGTCTACGTTTTGTTTGCGATGTCCTGTACCCAGATATGCACCTATATATACAGGTAGACGTAGGTATGCACATACCTGTACGTATATATGCATATACTCATTTATTATTTGTTTTATATATATATATATATTGGATCATCCCATAAATAATGCAGTTTCTTTTATATTTTTTAAAACAAAGACAAAGTTCTTTTTAAATCTAAAATATTCTCTCCTTCGTTTCCTACAAAGCTCTTCCATTTAGAAGACCCCTCTTGCAAAATTTACCTGTATGTGATGAGAGAGAGAGAGAGAGAAAGGCTGACAGACTGACATAAGGAGAGAGAGAGAGGGGCTGAGAGACTGACGTAAGGAGAGAGAGAGAGAGTGTGTGTGTGTGTGTGATAGATATAGAGACAGAAAGAGAGAGTGGAAAGCAAGAGAGATTGGGTGACATAAGAAATAGAGAGAAAGGGAGAGAAAGATGCTGATAGAGAGACCTAAGGAGAGAGATTGAGAGATAGGATGCAGTGGAAGGGAGAGAGAGATCAGAGGGAGATTAAGGAACAGACGTAAGGATAGATAGAGAGGGAGAGACGATAGGGGAGATTGAGAGACTAAAGGATAGGTAGAGAGACGAAGAGAGAGAGAGAGAGAGACTAAAGGAAATAGGGAAAATGAAGACATAAGGACAGAGAGAGATCAAGACATTGATAGAGTGAGAGAGAGAGAGGGAGAGACAGGGAGAGACAGAGGGAGAGACAGGGAGAGACAGAGGGAGAGACAGGGAGAGACAGAGGGAGAGAGAGGGTGAGAAGGATTAATGACATAAGGTACAGAGCGAGAGAGAAAGAGAGAGGTTGAGGGGCATAAGAGTAAGAGAGGGAGAGATAAATAGAGAAAGAGAGAAAGAGAGAGAGAGGGGGGAGAAAGATTGAGCAACATAAGAACAGAGAGACAGAGTAAGAGAGAGGGAGATAAAGAAACAGAGAGAGAGAGAGAGATTGTGAGACATAAGAAGAAAGAGAGAGTAAGAAGGGTGAGAGAGGGGATGATGGAGGGAGAGAAAGAAATTGAGAGAGAGAGATAAATAGAGAAATAGACAGAGAGAGAGGGAAATAGAAGAGAGGAAGATAAATAGAGTGAGCGAGAGGGAGAGGGAGAGAGAGGGTGAGAAAGAGAGAGAGAGAGAGAGAGAGAGAGAGAGAGGAGGAAAGCGTAGGTAGTTTCGCCGTTCACTAATTAAACGTATGACACAGACCTAATTACTATGGCTCTTGTTACCATGGCGACCGATCTGTACACCGGAAGTGCTTCCAACCTAAAATGATGCACATTCATTTCTGCCATGTTGGTTTTTGTATAATTGTTCTGCGTGATCATGATGATGATGATGATGATGATGATAGTGGTGGTGGTGGTGGTGGTGGTGATGTGATGGTGGTGACGGTGGTGTTGATGGTAGTGGTGGTCACAGAGATGACTGTGGTGGCGGCGGTGGTGTTGGTGGGAGGGGTGGCGGCGGTGGTCGTGGAGATGGTTCTGGTGGCGGCAGTGGTGGTGGTGGTGGTGGTCATGATGGTGATTATATAAAAATATAAATTATATATATATATATATATATATATATATATATATATATATATATATATATATATATATAATGCACTCAATATATATATATACAATAATATTTTTGCATATATACGAAGAGAAACAGACAGACAGAGCGAGTGAGAGTGCGATAGATATTGGAATATAAACATATATATATTGTTGTTCTTTATCTGACAATATACAAAATATAGTGACCCGGATTACCATGCTTGTCTATGTTCATTGACCTAGAAATGATAAGTGTACAATAATACGCAGAGCAAATATATTATATTCGTACCATTTTGTTTTCTTTCGGCCGCTGACAAAAACTTCATATGAACGTACGTGTGTGTAAAAAATTATAGTACTAAATGTTACATCGTTATGAATCACCTGAACATATTGTGATGCGAAAGAGACCAGGATAAAAGCCTCAACATCGTCACATGGTGACACTTTTACTTCGTCTTAAATGTTGTGCGACGTGTCTATGCACAGACGTATTTCGTATTAGCTATGCTCTTTCTTTTGTCTCTTTTCCATTCTCCATTTTTCTACTCGAACTCAGTGGAGTCAGACACCGTCCATCTCCCAATGGAGAATATTCCATTGAATATTTTCAATCGTTGCTTGCATGGGACAAAGAGACCCTACCCTCCGTGTTCCTCGCAAGGTAGAGATACATTAACCTTATTCTCACTCGCGTCTGTTCTATACATTATGAAATTCTGGCGGCCATCTTAAAAGCAGAGATGTTAAAACGCTTTAATACCTTCAGAAAAAAATTCGTAACATGGTCTTTATTTCTTTAAAAAGTTTCCCTTGCAAACGAATGTGTCTCGTAAGAATCCCACAATATCTTTGCAACAGGTCCACCTCTGTGTGATGCCATAATCGTTTCTTTTTGTTTTCTGGGGTTTTTTTTATTATCCTCTACTTCTTTCAAACATTGGAATACGACCATGCTGGGGCACCAACTTGAAGCATTTTAGTCGAGCGTATTGACGCCTGGGAATTTTTTTTTCTTTCAAGCCTGGTACTTATTTTATCACCGACTTTCGCCGAACCGCTAAGTTACGAGGATGAAAACACACCACCACCACCACTACGTGTTAATCGGAGGTGGGTGGAACAAACACAGACATAACAACATACACACACACACACACATATATATATATATGGCTCAGTAGCTAGAGCGTCAGGCGCACAATCACGAGGTAGTGAGATCGATTCCCGGACCGGGTTCTGTATTCTGCTCTCTTCTTGAGCAAGACATTTAATTTCACGTTGCTTCAGTTAACTCAGCTGTAGAAATGAGTTGCGACATCACTGGTGCCAAGCTGTATCGGCCCCTTTGCCTTTCCTTTGTATAACATCGGAAGCGTGAAGAGGGGAAGCTGTTGTTTTTGTTATAGGGAAAACAGGTAGGCTTATAGTGCTCCCTACTGAAGTATCATTATTATGTTTTCCTTTATTTTATGTACGTTATGCATCTATCAAACGCTATCACGCTTTGGTACTTTAAGAAAAATGCTTCATACCGAGAGATTTCACGTTTTTTAAGTACACTTGCAGACGATGTTGTTTCGTTCGAATTCACCAGTTTCTTTTCACCAACAACGTGTATGCGCAGCCATCGTCGTCATATTCGTTTATTTTCGTGTTTGTTATGTAATAATTTTCGTTGAAATATCATTATCCTTTTTCAATTTTAAACTGTTTATTTGTTTGTGTGTTCTTAATGTTAGCTTTAGCTATTGTTTTTTATTTCTCTGTTTGGGAGAAGTTTTTTTTCTGTTCAACTTAATTTCTTCTGGAGGGGGTACGGTTCCTGCGTAACGGGAAGCTATTATTGACTCGGAGTTATAATGTGGGAGAAAAAAAAAATGGGAGAATTTCATTCTTTATTAATTAAAAAAAAAAAAGGAAAACGAGACCTTGTTATTTCACCCGGTGAATTCCCTAAAATATGCAATAAAGGGTGCCAGTGTGAAATAAAATACAAAATGAAGATTAATTCTTTTAGTTGTGCTGCGCAAAAATTCTTCAAGAAATCTCGGAGCAAAATTAATTTTAGACACGTCTGAACGAGTCAGTTGCAAAAACGGATGATGAAGATGATGGTGATGATGATGATGATGATGGTGATGATGATGATGATGATGATGATAATGACAATAGCGGTTCAAAAAACAGGGATGATAATAATAATAACCCTAACAACAACAACAACAAGAATATTTGTAATCATAATCCGTTCTACTGTAAGCACAAGGCCTAGAATTTGAGAAAAGAGATTAAGTCGATTACATCGACCCCAGTGCGTAACTGGTACTTATTTAATCGACCCCGAAAGGATGAAAGGCAAGGTAGATCTCAGCGGAATTTGAACTCAGAACATAAAGACGGTCGAAGTACCGCTAAGCATTTCGCCCGGCGCGCTAACGATTCTGCCAGCTCTGCCGCTTTTAATGATAATATTAATAATAATAATAATAATGATAATAATAATAATAATAATCATAATAATAATAATAATAATAATAATAATAATAATGTTTTGTCTTGGTATAAAGGATGGGTTTGCAGCAAATATTCTGCTCAATGCCACAGATTTGCCTGTCAATTGCTTGACCTTATCCAGTCGAGCATGTCCCTTGGTGGCTGACGATATGTGCATCTCTGATCATGAGCAGAAGTAGTGGGGGAGCATCATAGCCATGTGTTGAGAGGAATTCTTTGGGGTTTGAATAATTCACCTTTGGAAACATGGGTGTTTTGCTCAACATCCTTAAACGAACCTTATTCAGGGATCTTTTGAGCGGAATGGGCTACTCGACCTGCAGAAAATTCTAACTAGGCCCCACCTGCGAGGTCATGCGCTGTTTATCTTGATATGAGATCACCATGTCGTGCACATATGGTTGTGATGCATGTGCCTGGTGTACCCTTATCAGACGGGTAGTCATGATGGGTATAATGGGCTTAGATGCTAAGAACCCTCCTAAGAATCCTAGTTGTCCCTAATAACACTGTTTTCTGTAGCTGTAAACTGGGTTTTATGCCTAT
>NC_142957.1:17313360-17315860 GCF_046866305.1 Octopus bimaculoides
CCCAGCTCTGTCGTGTCTGTGAATATATTCCTTCTTGGGCAGCCAGAGATAATATGATTTATTGTTTCTTGTCCATCGCCACATATTCTACAGTTACTTGTTATGTTTCTTTTCATTGTATGTTTTTGGTAATTTCTGGTGGGGAGGCTTTGGTCTTGTGCAGCAATCAAAAATCCTTTAGTCTCTGCTTTGAGTCCTGAGCTTCTCAACCATTGCTGGGATTTTTCTCTGTCTATTTCTTTTGCATTTAATTATTATTATTATTATTATTATTATTTTATGTTTGACTTTTGTTTTGCATTTGTACAAGTTGGATCCAAGTCTCACCCAGAGACCTCAAGAGACAACAAGTTAGAAGTTCATGTAGGTGTTATGCCTAGGGTACCATATATTTGGATTTGTACAGTTTTGTTCAAGTGAATGTTTAAGAAACCATAAGAAAATTATGTGTTTGTTTTAAAATTTGAGATCACATAGACAGTATTTTACGTAGGATATGGGCAGTTCCCATGAGTACTATCTTTTGAACTTCAGCCATTTTGGGGTTTCCTGGTATCTGAGCTAGGTAGTAATCAGCCCGTTTCGCTGTCATTCCCAGGGCACCTATGACAATAGGTATTGTTTTCGTCTTCAGATTCCACATTTTGCTAATTTCTGTTTCAAGATCTTTATATTTGCTCAGTTTTTGGTAGGTCTTGACAGATACGTTTATATCGATTGGGACAGTCATATCAATGAGGAGGCATGATTTTTGTCTGAAGTCTTTCAGTATGATGTCTGGCCTATTTGCGTCTATCTTTCTGTCAGTTTGAATGGTGAAGTTCCAGAGGAGTGCAATGTGATCATTTTCAAGTACTGGGGGTGGTTTGTGTTCCCACCAGTTTTTATCTTGGGGCAAGTCCTGGTTTTTGCATATTACCCAGTGAATATATTGTGCAGCTCTATCATGCCTGTTGAGATACTCTGTAGGCGCAAGCAGAATGCACATGGAGACAACATGATCGATGGTCTCATTTTGTTGTTGGCATATACGACATAATGGGGAGCTGCCGTTCTTTAATATGTTGGCCTGGTAGTTCTTTGTAGGTAGGCATTGATCTTGGGCTGCTATGATAAACCCCTCTGTTTCTGATTTCAAGCCAGAGGCCATTAGCCATTGATGGGTAAGGGCTTTGTCAATATCTGCATTATTCGCACTCTTTGGGTATTTGCCATTGAGAGGTTTGATGAGTAGCTGATCTTTACAACCATAAGATCCACGTTTACATCCCTTTTGCTCATTAGGGAATATGCTACTTTCTATTAAAAAAACTATAGTTAGGACAGATGTTAACGTCTTATACATTGTTGTTAAGCAGGTTATGGGTCGATGATTTTTTGGTTCGTTTGTTTCCTCATTTTTTGGAAGCAGGAATGTTAAACCATTAACAAGCCAAGAGGGCATCAAACTAGGATATTATTATTATTTTATGTTTGACTTTTGTTTTGCATTTGTACATGTTGGATCCAAGTCTCACCCAGAGACCTCAAGAGACAACAAGTTAGAAGTTCATGTAGGTGTTATGCCTAGGGTACCATATATTTGGATTTGTACAGTTTTGTTCAAGTGAATGTTTAAGAAACCATAAGAAAATTATGTGTTTGCTTTAAAATTTGAGATCACATAGACAGTATTTTACGTAGGATATGGGCAGTTCCCATGAGCACTATCTTTTGAACTTCAGCCATTTTGGGGTTTCCTGGTATCTGAGCTAGGTAGTAATCAGCCCGTTTCGCTGTCATTCCCAGGGCACCTATGACAATAGGTATTGTTTTAATCTTCAGATTCCATTATTATTATTATTATTATTATTATTATTATTATTATTATCATTATTATTATTGTTATTATTATTATTATTATTATTATTATTACTATTATTATTATTATTATTATTATTATTATTATTATTATTATTATTGTTATTATTATTATTATTATTATTATTATTATTATTATTATTATTATTATTATTATTATTGTTATTATTATTATTATTATTATTATTATTATTATTATTATTATTATTATTATTATTATTATTATTATTATTATTATTATTATTATTCCTTTGGTAATTCAGAGTCAGCGTTTTCTGAGTTGCTCTGCCAGTCTTATTGGATGGCCACATAAGCAGTGCTCCATCCTGCAAACTAAGATTATTCCCTTCTATCCCATGCGGCTCATGCAGAGCCGTATAAACATGTTTCCTGTAGTGATTGACAAAAGTTTTGTTGCTATTATTCAAAAGCTATTTACACGCAATATTAACTTAACAGGAACACGTCATCTTGAAGTTTGGTGACACCAAGTCTCTTCGAATCTCAGGAATCTTTCTATGGATTCTTATTGCAATAACAATTGCA
Source organism: Octopus bimaculoides (assembly GCF_046866305.1). Lineage (NCBI taxonomy): Eukaryota > Metazoa > Mollusca > Cephalopoda > Octopoda > Octopodidae > Octopus > Octopus bimaculoides. The sequence continues at coordinate 17,315,767 of NC_142957.1, forward strand.
CTTTTCTGCCGGTCGACGACAATCTGGATTTCAATTCCAATCTCTTCCTATCTCTTGCGTAGCATTTTGAATGTTCTGCCAAGTACACCAATTT
>NC_142957.1:17320860-17323360 GCF_046866305.1 Octopus bimaculoides
TCTCGTTGTTTGCGTATTGAACTTATTTGTCTTCGTATTTCATGCTGTTTACTGTTGGTGACGTCCTGTACCCATATATGCATATGTATATATATATATATGTGTGTATATATATATATATATATATATATATATATATATATATTTATGCATATATATATATATATACATGTGCGTGTATTTATATATGTGTGTGTGTGTGTCAGTCAGTTTGCGTGTGCGTGCTTGTATCTATATGTTTGTGTCCCTATACATATATGTGTATGTGGCTGTATATATATCTATGTGGGTGCATATACGCATGTTTTTCCGTGTGTGTATATATATATATATGTATATATGCATGTATGTATATGTGTGTATGTGTGTAATACTTCTGTACGTGTATGAGTGTCTGTGTTAGCGCACCTGTGTGTGCGTGTGTGTGTGGGTGTCAATCAAGTTATTCATCTCAGCTCACAATCACATGACATCTGCCAACTTTGACAACCTTTGTCTGGGGATGCGGCACGGGTGGGTGGGTGCGTGGGTGTGTTTGGGTGTGGGGGGGATACTGTGATGTTGATGATGATGATGATGATGATGATGATGATGTTGATATGAAACGAAAATATCAGTCCTGTGGTTGATTCATCCGTCCAAAAAGATTCTTCTACCAAATCCGCTCACAAGATTTTGGTTGGCCCAAGGTTCTAGTAGAAGACCCTTGCAGAAGGTACCACGCAGTGGTACTGAACCAGGAACGATGTGGTTGGGAAGCAAGTTTCTTACCACACAGCCGCGCCTGTACGTATATATGCATATACTCATTTATTATTTGTTATATATATATATATATATATATATATATATATATATATATATATATGTAAAAGATACGTAGATGCATATAAACACGAAGGATAATTAATAAACACAGAGACGAAAACTAACCATTTACCTACGCAGTCAATCAAAACTTAATGCTTAACATATATACACACTCACATATATACATACATACATACATACATACATACAAACATACATGTATACATACATATATATATATATATGTACGTATGCATTCAAAGCCAGTGAACAGCAATGACGATACCAGTATGACTTTGAATCTCTTTTACAATTCAAAATAATTAATTTAATTCCTCTTAATTATACCACTGTTCATCTAATTGTATATATTTATCGCTACTTTTCATTAAAAAAAGCCGTTATTTATTATTTTTTTTTTTTTATATTCAATGTGCATTTTCGCTTTTTTTCTTCTTACTTTCCCCATATCTTTTCCACGTGGCAGAACCGTTACCATGACGAGGAAAATGCTTACCTTCATCTCTCCCGAATCTACTTTCTGAGTTCTTATTTAGATAACAGAATGTCACAAGCGTTTGTCGAAGAGAGGTTTTGTGACTCCTTCCCCAGAGGTTCTTCACTTTCTGCGTGGCACCTTGGGGAAGTGTCTTCTACTATAGCCTCGGGCAGACCAAAGCCCTGTGAGCGAATTTGGTAAACGGTGACGGAAATAAGCCCGTCATATATATATGTGTGTGTGTGTGTGTGTGTGTGTGTGTGTGTGTGTGTGTGTGTGTGTGTGTGTGTGTGCATTTCAGTCTGTGTTTGTCCCCTCACCATCGCTTAACAACCGATGCTGGTGTGTTTGCATCCTCGTAAAATAGCGGTTCGGTAAAAGGGAGCGATAGAATAAGTACTAGGCTTAAGAAGAATAAAGTCCTGGGGGCAGGGCAGGTTTGTTCGACTAAAGGCGATGCTCCAGCATGGCTGCAGTCAAATGACTGAAACAAGTAAAAGACACGTGCCCAATGTGCCACGCAGTGGGACTGAACCCACAACCATGTCGTTGGGAAGCGAAAATTCTTACCGCACAGCTACACCTGCACCTATGTAACTCCTGTGTATACACAAACAGGCACACAAACACGCAAACGACCCACCACACACATATATATATATATATAAACACATATGCACACAAATATATATATATATATATATATATATATATATATATATATATATATATATATATATATATAGGTATGTATGTATATTTATTCGCATACCCACACGCCAATACTTATGCGCCACGCAAACAAAGCGTGTCAAAGCTACCGTCATTGTTAACCATTCTTTTTCGACCGTAAAATATCTTGTACGCCATTTTGGCTTTTTTTTTTTCTTCTCAGCTATTGTTCACGCGGTGATTTTGTTTTCTTCTCGTGGTTTTTATTTTTATTTCAGTTCTTTTGACGCACACAAACACACACATACACACACATACACACATAGACATATATATATACTCAAACATATAGTTGTATATATATATATATATATATATATATATATATATATATATATATATATATTTCTATGTGTGTGTCTGTCTGTGTACTCAATACTTATTCAGATAAATATATGAGGCATTGCGTGCATTTTTCTTTCATTTATTCACTAAAACACAAACACACCCGCCCCACAT
>NC_142957.1:17338360-17343360 GCF_046866305.1 Octopus bimaculoides
GGTTTGATATCCCCTTGCTGGTTTGATATCCCCTTGCTGGTTTGATATCCACAGACTAGTTTCGGGGTAGTTGCCCCTTATTAATGTGGAGTAGCCCCAACCCAGCAGGCTTCGTTGCTGACCATCTGTTCGAAGGTTTGGGCGATAGCTAAATATAGCGGTGTAATGCTACTGGATATATTAATTTCTATATTAAACACATTCTTAGAGTCTGGTACTTAAATATCAATTACTCGCGGGGACATGGTATTTTGTTATGCAACCGTAATATGCTACAAGTTATATTAAAGGTTTTATAAGTCAATGTTCTGTCCTGCTGTGTTAGCAGTGCTATTAAATCGCTTTTTAAGGTTTTCTTGACACAATTTCTACAGAAAGATATTAAAATATATTAAAATATATACAAGACATATTAAACTCCTTGTAAGTCAGTACGGTCTTCTGCTGTGTTAGAACTTGTAGAGATTAACAAAACGCTACAGAGAACGAAGTCCCCATTTCAACAGGAAATTATAGTGGTATTTGGTATTAAGACAGTCTTGGTTAAGACGAAATATCTTGACGCTGCTCTTTGGCATCTGGTAGGATTTAGCACTGCTAAACCTTTCGAAGCTTTGATATTTCTTTATTTGTTTCCAAGAATTTCTGGTCCATTCGTGTCTGTCGAGTAATAGAAAATAGAAAAGTGTTTCTCTCAGAATGAAAAACTTATAGATGTAAAATAAAATGCATTCCAAAAACAGAGAACTAAAGATTCTAACAAACGTATGTGTCTCTTTGTACATTCGTGCAAGTGTGCGCGTATATATAATATATATATACATATATATGTATGTATGTATGTATGTATGTATAGATAGATAGATAGATAGATAGATAGATAGATAGATAGATAGATAGATAGATAGATGTATTATGTGCGTGCATATATATATACATATGTGTGAGTGTATAAATGTATATATGTGTGTATATTCATGTAAACTTTCATATATATATATATATATATATATATATATATATATATATATACATATATACATATATATATATATATATATATATATATATATATATATATATATATATATACATATATGCATATATATATATATATATATATATACATATATACATATGAAATATGTGTGCGCGCGCGTGTGTTAATATATACACATGTACAGATATACATGCACATAAATGTACATGTGTATACATCTACATATATGTATATATAAACCCAAACACACTCTCACACACAGATGCACACATCTATATAAACACACACACACATATATATGTACATATATATATATACATATATATATATATATATATATATATATATATATATATATATATATATATATATATATATATGCACATGTAGACATGCACTACGCACACGAATGCACACTCAAGTATATATATATATATATATATATATATATATATATATATATATATATTTATATATACGTACATACATACATACATACATTGCGCATTATGAAACCATTTTAAAAAATTCGTCAAAAATTCCTTAAACAAAAACTTCTATTAAAAAGTTGGGATGAGTTTTTTGTCTCGGAACCTTATCTTAGATTCTAAATGTGGTTATTTATTTTTTAAAACGTTTCTACTATTTTTCGGAAATCTTTAAATACTTGAGATCATGCACAGTGTCGCCACCTAGGGGAATAAGACACAAGCCATAAATCCCAGTAGCATGAAAAAAAAATATAGGAAATCGAGGAAACTTAAAAGATAATAATAATAATAATAATAATAATAATAATAATAATAATAATAATAATAATAATAAAAATAATAATAATGCAGTACCAGACAGTGGCTCTCATGGCTTCTGATCTTAACTGATTGGAAGTGTTTTCATGTACATTGTTTTGTCTTGGTATAAAAGATGGCCTACAGCAAATATTCTGCTCAATGCCAAAGATTTACTAATCAGTTGTTTGACCTTAACCAGTTGAGCATGTCCCTTGGTGGCTGACGATATGTGCATCTCTGATCACGAGCAGAAGTAGTGGGGGAGCATCATAGTCATATGTTGAAAGGAATTCTTTGGGGTTTGGATAATTCACCTTTGGAAACATGGGTGTTTTGCTCAACATCCTTAAACAAACCTTATTCAGGGACCTTTTGAGCGGGATGGGCTACTCGACCTGCAGAAAATTCTAACTGGGCCCCACTTGCGAGGTCATGCGCTGTTTATCTTGATATGAGATCACCACGTCACGCACGTATGGTTGTGATGCATGTGCTTGGTGTACCCTTATCAGACGGGTAGTCATGATGGGTATAATGGGTTTCGTATACTTGTACCCCAGTGTCACTTTGATGGCATGCACTGCTCTCTCACTCAGTAATAATAATAATGATAATAATCCTTTCTACTAAAGGCACAAGGCCTGAAATTTCAGGTCTAATATCTTTAGTGGAAAGAATTATATTATCATTATTATTATTATTATTATTATTATTATTATTAATTTCGTTTTCATTATTTTTATGCTACTATTAATTGTTTTTCCACTCTGAAGGAGAACCTCGAGGGCAGTCATTTTAGAGAAAAAGGGATTCATTGACTGGGGTCATGTACACCTTCACTTTGAAGGACGTCCATTGAGCCTTCACAAAATGGCTACAAGTGCATCGGAGTCAGAGGAACTTAAATTGAAGGAGACCAGAGTTTTGTACTTCTGGAAAATTAATAAATATTTCTGCTGTAAAAGTTTCAAAACTTCTGCACCGTGCCTTGTGCATACATGCATGTATACGTACGTACATACACGCATACAGTGTGTGTGCGTGTATGTACGTACGTATGTGTGATTGAGTGATGGTGTTATTTCTATATATATATATATTTATACGTATATATATATATATATATATATACACACATGAGAGAACAAGAACAAGACAATGACAACGGCAATAAAACAGACAGCCATAATAAAGAGATTCAGGAAAGACGAGAAGGAAGAAAATTTGGTAAAAGACGGGGAAAGAAAAAGAACTAAAAAAAAGATATGGAGAAATGGAAAAGAAAGTTTAAACAACAATGACAAGAAGAAGAACAACAAAGAAAATAGAATAAAAACCCAACATTATTAACGACATCAACAACAACATCGGTGAGAAATAATAAACTGTCTACAACAATATATATATATATATATGTATTGGAAATGAATGTCTTAGAGAAAGGCAGACGATAGGGAAAAGGAGGAGGAAGGGAAGGGGTGGAGGAGAGGAAGAGGAAGAGGGGATGGTGAAGAGAAGCGTGGAAGAAGGGCGAAATGGCTTGAGAGATAGAGAGAGAGAGAGAAAGATGAGAAGAGGTAGAGGTAGAAATTGAATGAAGAAACGAACGGAGAAAAAGAAGAAGAAGAAGAAGAAGAAGAAGAAGAAGAAGAATGGAAAGGGAAAATATATTATAAGAAATGGGACTTAAATCGCCCCGACATCTTTCACCGAATAACGTGAAGGAAACCCAAAAACGAAAAAGAATAATAAAAAAAAAATTGGAGGCAAAATGAAGAATCAAGATGGAGTAACTCAAAAATTAGAAGATTCGAGAGGAAGAACGAAACAATGGAATGAAAAAGAAAATAAAGTGTTATAAAATAAAATAGAATAAATAAAAGATGTCAGCCATTTGAGTTGTCTTCAAGATACAGACGATCACGACCTCCGGAAGTTGCGCAGAAGAACAGAGAGATTCTGCGCACACAGCCAATGCCCTCCGGGTCACGGGACTGTTGGACTGTAAAGCGACGGTTGCCTCTACTCTGTGACTCTCTTTTTCTCTTTCTATCTCTGTCTCTGTCTCTCTCTTTCTCTCTCTCTCTCTCTCTCTCTCTCTCTCTCTCTCTCCCGGTCTCTATTGTACTCGTATCTCCATCGTTATCTATTTGGTATACGCATATATATATATGTATACACGCATATCTGATTTTTTATATATATATATATATATATATATATATATATATATATATATATATATATATATATATATATATATATATATATATATATATATATGCTATATTAATATTATAAAGTTTTCATATATATGCGTGTGTATGTCTATGCTTATATGTATATGTGTGTGTGTGCGTGGGTGCGTGCGCTTACATATATGTGTCTGTGTGTATATGCTTATATATGTGTGTATGTATATACGAATATATATCCATATATATATAGAGAGAGAGAGATATAGATATAGATATAGATATATCTATCTTCCATCCATCTAGCTATCTATAAGCACACACATACACACACAAAGTTACACAGAGATACACACATACACACACACAGATTGTGCATATGAAACATACCTGCTTTCTTGTGTGTATAAAAACGTCTGAAACAACTTACGTACAGAGAAACTTCTGCATGTGCAAGTATACGCACATCACGCATTGTGCATAGACGTGAACGTATTTACAGTCCTACATTTACATACATAACGAAGTGTATGCGCAAACGTATGGCCGAGTGTGTGTGTGTATGTATGTGTAACATGCGTGTATGTGTATAAAATAGCATGTAAAGATATTTGCGCATATATATATATATATATATATAGAAGTGTGTGTATACATTGATGTATATACGAGTACGAATATATATATGTGTGTGTGTGTGTATACACCAATCCCTCGTCATTGTCGCGGTTCATCTATCGCGGTTCATCTATCGCGGTTCATCTATCGCGGTTCATCTATCGCGGTTCATTATTAAAGCTTAAGTCGATTCCGCCATTGTTTTGTTTTGCATTTATAATAAAATAAGTGGCTGTGTGGTAAGTTGCTTGCTTACCTACCGCATGGGTGCGGGTTCAGTCCCACTGCGTGGCACCTTGAGCAAGTGTCTTTTAGAGAGAAAAAAAACACACACACAATTATTGAATTCATCCATGAAAATCCACAATCACATATAGAAAATTTTAATAAGTGAAT
>NC_142957.1:17375860-17450860 GCF_046866305.1 Octopus bimaculoides
AGTACGAAGCAAACTCCTTCAAGACTTTCTTTTTCGCCTCCAACTAAAATCATACACCTAAACGAACCTGATGACAACAGCAATAACAATAATAATAACAATAATAATAATAACAATAATAACAATAATAATAATAACAACAACCACAATAGTAACTACAAACATAACTGCAACAACATTATTAATAATAACGAGAAAGTGGAGGAGGATAATAAAAATACAATAATAATAATAATAATAATAATAATAATAATAATAATAATAATAATGACAATAATGATAATAATAATGATAATAATAATAATAATAATAATGATAATGACAATAATAATAATAATAAATAATAATAATGATAATAATAATGATGATGATGATAAGAATAATAATAAGAAGAAGAATAATAATAATAATAATAATGATAATAATAATAATAATGATAATAATAATAAAAATAATGAAAATAAGAATGATGTTGATTGTAATAATAATAATAATAATAGTAATAATAATAATAATGATAATAATAATAATAATAATAATAATAATGATGATGATAATAAAGTAATAGACTTAGAGCTAAAGAAAGGAAAAATGAGGAAAGAAAGAGAGGAACAAAAATAGGTTTACAATAATCTTTTCTTTTTTTTTTTCTTTCTTTTTTTGCTTTTCGTTTTCATTCGCAAATCGCCTTCTGCTAATGAAGTCGCCATTTTGCTTGAAATATTTTTCTTTAGTTTTCTCCAATATTCTTCTTGTTGCTGTTGTTGTGGCTTGCTTTCTTTTGCTTGTGTATGTTTCATACTTATTTTTTTGTTTGATTTGCAGCAATAATATCTCTTGTTTGCGTTAAATTATACATTTTTTTTTTCATTTATTCATTATTGTGTTATTTAATTTCATCTTTCTCTATTATTATTATTATTATTATTATTATTATTATTATTATTATCATTATTATCATTATTATTATTATTATTATTATTTTTGCTGTTTTATTCCCATTATATTTCATTACGGTTTTCATTATTACATTTTCTTCATATTTAAAAATTTATTTATTTATACATTTATTTCGTAATTTGTTTGCGTGTTAATTTGTCGCTGTTTGCTTACCCCTCTGGAACACGTAGCCCGAGGGATACTCCGCCGTTTCATTCTTTGCGTGTGTGTGTGTGTGCGTGAGGTCATCCAGTGTCACCGTCGTCGTCGTCACTACCATCACCATAGTCATTAACATCGCCATTGTTGTCATCATGATCCTTGTCTTCGTCGTCATCGTCGACGTCATCACCACTACCATCATTGTCATCGCCACCGTCGTTGTCATCATCATAGTCATCGTCATCCTTCCCGCTACCTTTTCCTTCCTTCTTAGAAGCCAACACTGCCATCCTTCTATTAAACATACACACGCACACATATATATGCTAGATGTGCTAAACACACACACACACACACACACACACATACACACATCAGTTACACACTGGGGTCGATGTAATCGACTTAATCCCTTCGTCTATCCTTGTTTGTCCCCCTCTATGTTTAGCCCCTTGTGGGCAATAAAGAAATAAGAAACGTTAACACGGTGTGCGAAATGCTTGGCGGTATTTCGTCTGAGTTCAAATTCCGCCATGGTCGTCTTTGCCTTTTATTCTTTTGGGGTCGATAAATTAAGTACCAGTTGCGTACTGAGGTCGATCAACTCGATTGCCCCCCCTCCCCAAAAAATTTCGGGCCTTGTGCTTAGATTAGCAAAAAATAAGGTATTTCGGAAAATGTCGCCGAGAACATCAAATCTCATTTTTATATTATGCTGTGGGACGGTGTTGGTTTTTGAAGTCGAATTTATCGTCGACGAAGTAATTATTTGTAGGTAAGAAGCCCTTTTCCTTATTGCTGTCGTTGTACTTTCATTCATCTTAATATGCGAAGGCGGCCAGCCAGCAGAATCGTTAGCACCCAGGGCAAAATGCTTCGCGTTCTGAGTTCAAATTCCGCCGAGGCCGACTTTGCCTTTCATCGTTTCGGGGTCGATATATAAATTACCAGTGGAACACTGGGCTCGATGCATTCGACTAGTCCCCTCCTGCCCCCAAATTGCAGGCTTTGTGCCAATAGTGGAAAGGATAATTATTATTACTACTACTCCACCCGTCCTTTCATTCTGTGTTCAAATTACACCGAAATCGATTTCACCTTTCATCCTTTCGTGGTCGATAAAACGAGTAATCGACCATTTCCCTCCCTCAAAATTGGTGCCCTTGGGGCAAAATTTGAAACCATTATTATTATTTTACTTCGTGCGTCCTTACGTTCTGAATACAAATTCCGCCGCAGTTGACTTATCTTTTCATCGTTTCGGGGTCGATAAATTAAGTACCAGTGAAACACTAGGATCGATGTAATCGACTACTACTCTCCCCACCAAATTTCAGGCTTTGTTAGAAACGATAGAATCCATCGTGAAGATTGACCCGCCGACCTCCTTTAACCGGGAGGGCAAAGCAATTTTCCTATGCCTAGTGGCTGTAGCGAAAGAGGTGGTATGGTGGACCCGTTTGAAAGGGCTAAAGTCAGACACTCTCCTCTTTGGCCAAGGCCTCATCAACTTTTTCAGGTTCCACTTGAAAAGGAAGATGAGAGTAGAGAGGGAAGTGCTGTCTCATAGCAAATTTATTGAAAGATGGGTGACTGTTGGAAGAACGGCCAGTATAAACGGACCAATTCTGAGAATACACCTGTAGAAAAAGGTAATGTAGAAGGAGAAAAGGGCTCTATACCCCTTTTTTATTTCCTGACCAGACTCCCGAGGCTTTTATGGGGTTTTTCCACGTGTAACCTTTTAAGCGCCCCCCCCCCCCTATTGGGAGTTTTATTTGTTATATCTTTCTCTGTTTTCCTCACTGTTTACACGAACGTTTTCTTTTCGGACAAAACCCTTTGTAACCTTCGTCCTTACATGTTTTTAATTTATATTAGTCCTTGTGGCCAATAAAACCAGAATTAATTATTATTATTGAGTGAGAGAGCAATGCATGCCATCAAAGTGGCACTGAGGTAAAATATACGAAGCCCAGTATAGCCATTTGGTGGCGGTGGTATGGCTGCGAACTGGCCGAATTGTTAGCACGACGGACGAAATGTCTAGCGGTATTTCGCCCGTCGCTACGTTCTGAGTTCAAATTCCGGCGAGGTCGACTTTGCTTTTCATCCTTTCGGCGGGGGTCGATGAAATAAGTGCCAGGTACGCACTGGGTTCGATATAATCGACTGGTCCCCCTCCCCACGAAATTTCAGGCCTTGTACGTATAATGAAGAAGGGTTCTTCTTAATATTTGTAAGCGTTTGCTATATTGGGTTGTCCGGAAAGTTCGTGCCGATTTATAGTAGCTTATATGTTTGTGTGTGTATGCCCATATACATGTTTGTGTGAGTGTGTATGTATGTAGACGTTATGAACACAGGAGGTGTTTCTTTCTTTTTTTTTTATAAATCTCCTTTTACAAAACCACTACATTATAGGGATGTCAAAAAACCGACACCGGCCCCTAAGTGATAGCATTGAAAAATTCTGTTTTAGTCGAATGAATCGAATCCAGCACTTATTTTGGTCTGCTTTGTTGAACTGCTAGGTTATAGGAGTATAAACACCAACACCAGTTATCAAGCAGTGATGGGAGACAGACACACAGACATGAGGAGACACACACACATATATATTCGATGGGCTTCTTTCAGTTTCCATCCACCAAAACCACTCACAAGGCTTTGGTCGGTTTCAGACTATAGCAGAAGACACTTGCTCAAGGTGGCACGCAGTGAGACTGAACCCAGAACCATGTGGTTGGGAAGCAAGCCTCTTACTACACATAATATATGACAAAGATGGTGGGATAGGTTGGAAGTATAAGGTAAGTGATGACATATGAACGGTCAAGGGGCCTTGCAAGAAGGACAGACATGTGAGCAGAAGGACAACTAGTGTGTGTGACTTTTGCTTTCGGGCTTTCACTTGGGACAGACATGGTGACCCCGCAAGAGTTCAGGGAAATTGGCGTTAGGTTCTAGCCAGAGGTTAGGTGGGTGTATCCTAAGTGGACAGTATAAATGTTGCGAGAGGACCCATGTGACAGATGAACCAAGCTTTTTAGCCCATTTCACACACCTGCTGTAAAGTGGTTGGCATTTGGAAGGGCATCCAGCTGTAAAAACCTTTCCAAAACTGACCTCCCCCTGTGTTGGTGCCACGTAAAAAGCACTCAGTCCACTGTGTGGGGTGGTTGGTGTTAGGAGTGCTGCGACAATGAATCTGTGGTTCATGCGTCCTGGCATCTCTTGTGGGTATTTTTCTAGCCAGAAGGTGATCATCGCTTCTATACCATAATCGTGTGGGATATTGGTGTACAAATTCACCACATCGAATGATACTAACAGGTTTCCTTCACTTATTGTCTTCGGGGGGTGGTTTAGCATTTCTAAGTCATCCCTGATGAAGCTTTTCACATATTTTAGAAACGGTTTGAGTAAGATGTCGAGGAAGTTGCTCAAACGGTGGGTTTCACAAACAGGGCCAGCAATGATGGGTCTCAGTTTGAGGTCAGTAGGGGGGGGAGGTGGATCATTAATGCATAGGCTTGGAGAAACTCTGCAAGCTTTACAAATATCTGGATTTTTGTGTATTTTAGGTAATCCGTAGAATAGATTAGGTCTGTATTTGAAGTAAAGAGGATAAATTTTTAAGAGTCTTCTGTGGGTTGTATTGTACTATCATATCATAGTAAATATTATTTTCCATCGTGGAGAGTGTCCATCACCACTACCGCATTTCTTTTGTCGGCTTCTTTAATGGTGAGGTTTATATCATTTTATAACTCGATTAGGTCTTTACATTAAGGTTGGATTTAATTCGTTGTTTTTGTAGGGTATTAAAAGGAAAACTGGTAATGTATTCACAAAAAGCATCAAGTGCTTTATTTCTGCCTTTTGCAGGACAGTATTCAATTTTGTTTTTTACTATAGACTCATATTCACTAGTGTAGTTGTCAAGTGCTTCTGTAAGGCGTAATTTTTGGCAGAAATCCATAGTGTTATCCTTAATTTCATTTGGGTTCGATAGAATTTTAACTTGTCCAGCCCAGAACTGTAAAAGCCTGGCAATCTAGAGTGAATAAAATCTTCGAAGGCCTGTTTTACACCATTATCGGAATTAGATTTTTTTCTATCAGGCAAACGATATCAAAACCATACATTATTCACAGGACATTGTAATTTTTTTTACAATTTATTCTAGAATAATCCAGAAATTTATTATTTTAACCAGACTATGTGAAGGTAATCCTCATAATTTGAAGCCAGTTTCTTAAGTGTCTTTCGATACTAGTCCACCACAACTTCCGATCGTTGCGCGCACGCATACTGATTACATGATCGTATAGTGTGTTGATGTGTTTAAAGTTTCAGTTCGGATGGCACCTTACTCACTCGCACCTTGGCCACACGTTTGCCGCAGTACGAAGGCAAGAGCACCCATTCCTCTGTCCTTATTGCTTCTGTGGAGTGCTTTATTGCTTCCTCCTCCGTTGTGAAGCGCACCTCCACAGTGGCGTATCTCCTCCCTATACTGATTACATGATCGTATAGTGTGTTTATGTGTTTAAAGTTTGAGAACCGTATGCATCTGAGGGGGAGAAGGTTTGAGTTTCTATTTAATGTTGTCTTTAAAAACAAACACACTATACGATCATGTAATCAGTATGCGTGCGCGCAACGGCCGGAAGTTGTGGTGGACTAGTATCGAAAGATCGCCCCCAGGACTTATTCTTTGTAAGCCTAGTACTTATTCTATCGGTTACTTTTGCCGAAACGCTAAGTTACGGGGACAGTAAACACACCAGCATCGGTTGTCAAGTGATGTTGGGGGGACAAACACAAACACTAGCATGGGAGCCAGACAGCTGCTCTGGCAATGAACACGCTCGGACAGTGCTGTTAGTGCTCCACTGGCGCAGGTGCCAGTCATCGAGTATGGTTCAATTACGATTCCGATTTCACTTGCCCCAACAGGTCTTCGCAAGCAGAGTTTAGTGTCCAATGAAGGAGAGGTTGGCATGGATGCCAGTCGTTGGCATGGATTCTGTTCGATTTCAGATTCATTTGCCAAAAATATTCCCATCCACCATACTGCATTCCATGATGTAACTCTGGCTCAGGTAGTTACATGTTATTTAACCCTTAGATGGGTACCTGAAAGGGTCAAAGTAGATCTGAGAACAATAGTGGCTAAGAAGCGTTTCCCTACTCCTTAAAACCTTGGAATGCCTGAACCAGGGCCCATATACTAGGTGCAGTTTTAAGTCATGCATAACTCTCTCTTTTTACTCTTATTTGTTTGTCATTTGACTACGGCCATGCTGGAGCACCGCCTTTATAGTCGAGCAAATTGACTCTAGAGCTTATTCTTTGTAAGCCTAGTACTTATTCTATCGGTCAATTTTGCCGAACCGCTAAGTTACGGGGACGTAAACACACCAGCATCGGTTGTCAAGCAATGCTGGGGGGGGGGGGGGGGGACAGACACACATACATATATCATCATCATCATCTTAAGTTGTACTGTGTGCGTGTGTGTTACCAAATTTCATAGGTTTCCCTTAATTACAAAAAATTGAAATAACTTTAAATATCTTAATTATTCTTGTTAATATCGTTGCTGCTTCGGTGGCCTCATAGTTAGAGGTGTTTAGAAGTAGTAATATGGCACCGAGGTAGAGGTTTCAAATCTGTGCCAGGTATTATAGTGGGTCTTATTTAACATTTTCATTTTTTTCCCTAGAGAATAGATTAAAAAAAGTGAAAACTTTTCGTAAGACACCTTAGGGCAGGCCCTGGATGACATTGATCCCTGCCCAGGATGCTATTGGCGTCTACATATGGCTTTACTCACAAAACCACCAAGACACCAACAAAAATGTAGTTAAAAAATGACATATTTAAACCTTTCTTGGCTGAAGATCAATATAAATGGTTGCCAATTTACATTAATAAAAAAAAAAATAATTTCAAACTGGGTAGGAATTGAAACCTAGACCACCATGTAACAGACAAAGTGACTTTTACCAACAATTTTAATCTAAATTTTCCGTGACACTAAAAAACTTGTTTTTAAAAATTTTGACTTCAAAAAACTATTGGTGATTTGAGGCTTATTTCTAGCACAATTTATGAACCTTGTAACATTTTCGTTTCTTAGTGTCAAGGGAGACCACTCTCATTACTCAATGTTAAAATTTAGATTAAAAAAATTTTCAAACGGTAAACCATTGTTTAAAAAGCATTTTCTTTTACTTCCGGTCTTGTATGTACGTATGTCTATACATGCATACATATATATATCATATATAAATACACACATACACACATATGTAAATTATATATATATATATATACTTTGAGCATGTAAAGGACAAACTTGGTTGGGGCAAAATGAGTAAGACAAGATAAGGCATATTTGCCTTTTAAATTCTCCAGAAAACTCGCTTATACACATCAGTACCCATCCCTAGACATCAGAAATAAATAAAAATATCTCGGCGAAATGAAAGAGGCTCAGAGAAAATTGGCGGCGGTGCACCAGCATGGCCGCAGCTCTAAGCTGAAACTATAAACAAACAAGCATGATATAAATATATCTGATATAGGTTATTTTATTTCTTGATGAAATTTTCTGCAAATACGCTTCAGATCTCGAATACATTGGAAATTGTCATGAAGAGCATTTTCCGAAGTTGTGGAGAGAAATTTCGGTAAAATTCACCACACGGCCACTCCTGCGAGGAAAGGACTCGGAAAATTCACATCGTCAGACCCTGGACTTTAAACTCCAGTGTTTAACCCAAGCAAAAACAAAATTAAGAGTAGTTGTTGGGCTAGTGGATAGGGATACGATAGCCTGGCCCCACTTTAAACTGATTGGACTGGTGGTAAAGGTGAGTGTAGATGAGCTGGTTGAGGGGGACATTCTGAAGTGTCCTGTCTGGGGTTCAATCCTGGTCAGGATGGGGGAAGAAGGTAAGTCTTTTTTTTTATAAATGAAAAAGAAAAATACACTCTTACCTTCTTCGCAGGTTCAAACCCAGGACAGGACACTTCAGAATGTCACCCTCACCTGGCTCATCTGCACTCACCTTAACACCAGTCTACTGGGCCCTCCCGATAATTGCTGTCAAAAATGAGATACTTAAATCTATAATTTCGTCCAATCAATAATTTAAATTATTGATTGGACGAAATTATTATTTTAACCAGACTAATGTGAAGGTAATCCTCATAATTTGAAGCCAGTTTCTTAAGTGTCAATTCATGAAACAATCATACCTTGAGTCACTCTGTAATTTCAGCTGATTGATAATAAAATTGTGAGTGGATTTGGAAGACGGAAATTGAAAGAAGCCCGTCGTATATATGTATGTATATATATATATATATGTGTGTGTGTGTTTGTCCCCCCCCCCCCAGCATCGCTTAACAACCGATGCTGGTGTGTTTATGTCCCCCGTAACTTAGCGGTTCGGCAAAAGAGACCGATAGAATAAGTCCTGGGGTCGATTTGCTCGACTAAAGGCGGTGCTCCAGCATGGCCAGTCAAAAAAAGACTGAAACAAGTAAAAGAGTATATATACATATAGAATCGTTTTATGTTCCATATATATATATATATATAATTGTTTGTGTATGATTCTGTGTGTGTTTGTCAGTCCCTGTGAGATTTTTTAAAAAGTGAAAAATTTTCGTAAAACCTCCTCGCGCAGGCCCTGGGTGATATTGAAACCTGCCCAGGATGTTATTGTTATCTACATATGCCTTTACCCACAAGACCACCGAGACACCAACAAAAATGTAGTTAAAAAATGACATATTTAAACGCCAATTCTCTTTGAGCATGTAAAGGACAAAGTTGGCTGGGGCAAAACGAGTAAGAACAAGATAAGGCATATTTGCCTTTTGAATTCTCCAGAAAACTCGCTAATACACATCAGTATCCATCCCTAGACATGAGAAATGTAAAGAAATGAATTAAAATATCTCGGCCAAATGAAAGAGGCTCAGAGAAAATTGGCGGCGGTGCACCAGTACGGCCGCAGCTTTAAACTGAAACTATAAACAAACAAACAAACATGATATGAAATTAATGAAACTTGAGTAAATAAGACGAAAAACTCAATAAAATATTCTCTATAGTTTCTTCCTGATTTGCTGGAACGTATGCACCCATATTGTCAATACACTTTTGCCATTTCAGCGGTACCTGGCAACCTTGAGTCAATAAAATCTTCCAAGGCCTGTTTTACACCATTGTAGCAATTAATTTTTTTTTTTTTTTTATCAAAAAGGTGTTCTACAATTTATTATTCAAAAAGATGTAGTTCTACAATTTTCTTTTCAAAAAGGTGTCGTTCTATAAATTTTTTTTTATTGAATTCTGGGAAAAGTTAGGTTTATAAATCCTAATTTTTACTTCCATAATTGCCGCCAGTAAGATGGAACAGTGGTGTTAGTCGTGGAAGGGGCTATGGGGCGCGAGCAGTAGTCGGGGTTCAAATCCCGCTGCTGGAACTCGCGCCCCCCTTCCCCTTTCACTTCTTTCATCGCCGGACCATTGACCCTGGCGGGTTTTTACTTCGCGTTATCATTTTTCCTCCTACTCCAGTCCCCCTCCTACTCCTAACCCTCCTAAATACTCCTAATCCTCTAAGACGAAATTAATTAATTAATTAATTAAATAAATAAATAAACAAAAAAATACATTTCGTACGAAATACCTGCGGCTAAAGAAATGCAGCTAGCTTTACTGATTGAGTGTTTACGAATCGATTGATACATGTAAAGCCATTCCAGAATCGACCATCTTTGAATGAAGTAACGTGGACGTGACGGCGCCGATGAAGAATTACTGATTATGGCCGCAATAAGGTAGGCAAAGAATAGAATTCCTTACATTTTTGTACCTAAGGTAGAGAATATGCGGCACATCAACCGTTTTCGGCCGAAACCTAAACGCGAAAACGGCTGAGGTGCCGATTGTTTACCTTCGCCATTGTCTTTTATGCTTTACTTCTTTCCACGTACGAGCATTGCGACCATCGCCACTTAATGCGTTTTACACGAACAAATTGACACAAGAGTCTTAATTTTGGGTTTAATGTGAACACCCGGCTATATATACGTATGTATATTGGCAAATATTGGGTTGTCCGCAAAGTTCGTGCCGATTTTAAAGGAAACGGAAAGGTCATTACAATTTTAATCAACCGAGAGTGAATCTCCATCTTTCCTTTAACTTGAAAATATCCTCTTGCCAGAATTGAGCTGGTTTCATGGCAAATAAGTCGAAAATTAAGCTACTATAAATCGGCACGAACTTTCCGGACAACTTTCTCTTCAATCGCTGCATTTGTCCAATGTTAAAAATCCTGTTGATGTTTTATATTGTGTTTGTGTAATCAATTGTTGGAGTTACTGGGCTTTATGTTTGGTTGGGGATTAGTGTAATTGTGGTGTGGGCATTTGTGTATCACCCTTTTGTATTCCTTGTCCTTCATCTGGAGTCAGTGAGGGGCTACTGGCATCGACCACGTTCGAATGGTGCTCTTTACATGCCCCCCTAAAGAACAAAAGGACTGCAGCTGGAAGTGCTCAGGTGTCACTGGGGCAGGCATTGACGATTCAGCACTTAGGAATGCTTCTGTAGGAGAAAATGGAGACCTTATTAAATATGCAGTGACCCCGAAATTTATGTCCTCTTAAGGGGTTTTTGCTTAATAAAAAAAATCATTGTAAATGTAGTGTTAGAGGGGAGAATAATTTGGTTAGGGGATATATTGGGAGCACTATTGATTTTAAAAGGAGATATAGGTTCCACATGAGCTCATTTTCGAATGCCAAGTACTCCAATTCTACTGCATTGGCATATTATATTCATGATTTGAAGAGGAGGAATACGAGCTATACTATTGAATGGTTAGGCCTATCCAAAGCCCCACACACACGTTAATGCTAATGTAGATTATGCTTAAGGGAATCGTACTTGATTGGACAAACACCTTATGTGCTCCCTTTTTGTAATAGGTTTTTCTCAACATTCTTGAGTAGTTATAAAATTAAAATCAGATGCTTCAGAGGCCCACCTGAGCTGTGATCTTGAATTGAATTTGTAGCAAATTTTCTTTTATCTAAATTTAATTATTGACCTTTGAAATGGACAAGTCTTCACTTGAATCCACTGAATTCTTCTTTTGTCTATTTATGCAATTGAACAATAACCACACTAGATTCATATATAAACACACACATTACTCGATTCATAAATATACACACAAGCACATTACTTGATTCATAATATATAGACATACATTACTAGATTCATAATATATACACATACATTACTCGATTCATAATATATACACATACGTTACTAGATTTATATATACACACACACACATTACTAGATTCATAGCACATACATACATTACTTGATTCATAATATATACACAAAAGCACATACAGACATTACTTGATTCACAATATATACACACGTTACTCGATTCATAATATATAGACACAAGCGCATACATACATTACTCGATCCATAATATATACACATACATTACTAGATTCAGATATACACACATTACTCGATTCATAAATATATACACACATTACTCGATCCATAATATATACACATACGTTACTCGATGCATAATATATACATTACTCGACTCATAATATATACACACATACATTACTAGATGCATATATACACACACATTACTTGATTCATAATATATACACACAAGCACACACATACAGACATTACTTGATTCGTAATGTATACACACATACATTACTCGATTCATAATATATACACACATTACTCGATTCATAATATATACACACATTACTCGATTCATAATATATACACACATTACTCGATTCACATACATTACTAGTTCCATATATACACACATACATTACACGATTCATATATACACACAAGCACATACAGACATTACTTGATTCGTAATATATAGACACAAGCACCTACATACATTACTCGACTGTTCCTTCGAAACGCGGAGTAGACGGGACAACTGATGAAGGGAAATTTATATGTCGTCTCTCTGTTTTCTTTCGTTGTTCAATAAAAAAGTTCGTTTCTTTGTTGTGATGTCCCGTACCCATGTTTGGATATGTGCATATATTATTATATGATGGAACGCCATGCATCTTTCTCCAAGTAAGTTTTATCATAATAATTACTTTCCTGTCTATCTATCTCTCTTGTTCTTTGGTTTCTATATATACAATATTTAAATATGATTACTTTCTATACATTTATGTATGATAGTTTAGTGTCTACAATGTTTAAGTACGATAATTTAGTGTCTCCTCCTCAGCTACATTTTGGTGTAAATAGTTTGAGGTTTAGTTCAGTAGAAAAAGTCACATCAAAATAGGGAAGGCCTAAAGATGGGTGGTAAGGCAGGTGTTCATTTTCAATTATCATAAATTTTAAAATAAAGTATTCTTTTCTTAAGCTTAAATGATAGAAAAATTTAATTAATTAAATAAATAAACAAAAAAAAAACATTTCGTACGAAATACCTGCGGCTAAAGAAATGCAGCTAGCTTTACTGATTGAGTGTTTACGAATCGATTGATACATGTAAAGCCATTCCAAAATGGACGGTCTTTGATGGAAGTAACGTGGACGGCCGATGAAGAATTAAGGATTACCTATTATGGCTGCAACAAGGTAGGCTAAAGAATAGAATCTTTTTATAACCAAGGTAGAGAATATGCGGCACATCGACCGTTTTCGGCCGAAACCTAAACGCGAAAACGGCTGAGGTGCCGATTGTTTACCTTCGCCATTGTATTTTATGCTTTACTTCTTTCCACGTACGAGCATTGCGACCATCGCACCTCAATGCGTTCTACACGAACAAATTGACACAAGAGTCTTAATTTTGGGTTTAATGTGAACACCCGGCTATATATACGTATGTTTATTGGCAAATATTAGGTTGTCCGCAAAGTTCGTGCCGATTTTAAAGGAAACGGAAAGGTCATTACAATTTTAATCAACCGAGAGTGAATCTCCATCTTTCCTTTAACTTGAAAATATCCTCTTGCCAGAATTGAGCTGGTTTCATGGCAAATAAGTCGAAAATTAAGCTACTATAAATCGGCACGAACTTTCCGGACAACTTTCTCTTCAATCGCTGCATTTGTCTAATGTTAAAAATCCTGTTGATGTTTTATATTGTGTTTGTGTAATCAATTGTTGCAGTTACTCTGCTTCATGTTTGGTTGGGGATTCTAGACTGATTAGTGTAATTGTGGTGTGGGCATTTGTGTATCACCCTTTTGTATTCCTTGTCCTTCATCTGGAGTCAGCGAGGGGCTACTGGCATCGACCACGTTCGAACGGTGCTCTTTTCATGCCCCCCTAAAGAACAAAAGGACTGCAGCTGGAAGTGCTCAGGTGTCACTGGGGCAGGCATTGACGATTCAGCACTTAGGAATGCTTCTGTAGGAGAAAATGGAGACCTTATTAAATATGCAGTGACCCCGAAATTTATGTCCTCTTAAGGGGTTTTTGCTTAATAAAAAAAATCATTGTAAATGTAGTGTTAGAGGGGAGAATAATTTGGTTAGGGGATATATTGGGAGCACTATTGATTTTAAAAGGAGATATAGGTTCCACATGAGCTCATTTTCGAATGCCAAGTACTCCAATTCTACTGCATTGGCATATTATATTCATGATTTGAAGAGGAGGAATACGAGCTATACTATTGAATGGTTAGGCCTATCCAAAGCCCCCCACACCTTAATGAATTTTCTTATGTGCTCCCTTTTTGTAATAGGTTTTTCTCAACATTCTTGAGTAGTTATAAAATTAAAATCAGATGCTTCAGAGGCCCACCTGAGCTGTGATCTTGAATTGAATCTGTAGCAAATTTTCTTTTATCTAAATTTAATTATTGACCTTTGAAATGGACAAGTCTTCACTTGAATCCACTGAATTCTTCTTTTGTCTGTTTATGCAATTGAACAATAACCAGAACTGTGAAGCCTTTCTAAGTTTTCTCCTGGATTCGGCATTCACAATGTGAAGCAATTGTAGGGATGGGCTTGGATGGACTCTGTTCTCGTTTCCTTACACTTTATTTTTATATATTATTTTAGTTCCATTGCCTTAAATTTTTAGTGGTGTATATTATTCATTCCATGTATTTTTCTTTGTTCGACTTGTGTTACCCTTTTAGCTTTTATTCGTGCATATGTGTATACTGTTGGCTTTTACCATTTGGGGCCCTGTTGTTTTGACCAGAGGACACCTCCTCAGCTACATTTTGGTGCAAATAGTTTGAGGTTTAGTTCAGTCGAAAAAGTCACATCAAAATAGGGAAGGCCTAAAGATGGGTGGTAAGGCAGGTGTTCATTTTCAATTATCATAAATTTTAAAATAAAGTATTCTTTTCTTAGGCTTAAATGATAGAAAAATGTGTGAGGAATTCAGTAGTCGCATTTAACAAAAATTAGTAGAAAAACACCTATGGGGTTAAATGTCATGAAATGTAAAATAGGGGAGTAACGCTCCAAGCAATAGTTGTATATTGCTTTTCCTTTTCTTTTTAATCAGGCTAGTTCATTAATGCTTCAGATCTGTACATGTAAATTTATTGGGGCAGGAATATAATCATTTTTGGCTGTATCTCTATGGGCAGACCTGAAGGCATGTAGTAAGGCTGTCGAAAAAAAGTATTGGTTAAAAGTGCTTATATGCTAAATTTACTTTTTAAATTTCAGAGTCTTTTTATTTGTAAATCAAATTTATATTAATGGGATGTAAGTAATTTTAACTTGTGTATATCTGATATGAATCACCAACTGAAAATCTAGGTTACTTTAGGTGAGCCTAGTAACTGATGGTTTTGGGGGTCTTGTTGTTTGTCACTCTTGCTGAGTCCTTGACAGTATACAACTAAGCTATTACTGTACATATATATTCATTTATTATGTCACATGCTAAAAGAAACGGGCCTCTGTGAAGTGCAGGCTCATTGCTAGTTCCACTCCAGTACCCGGTGTTGTATGATGTGGGGCATCGACCTTGGTATAGGCTAAGGTACGGAATACAAGCCAAATGATTGAAGTAATAATACAGTAAGGTTTTCTTGAAGCATTGACAGGTGTGGTTATGTGATAGAGAAGTTTGCTTCCCAACCACATGGTTCTGGTTTCAGTCCCACTGCAGATATATGTGCGTCTGTGTTGGTGTATACATCCTCATGAAAGACACAACATAGGTGGCAGGCCGTTCTGGTAAGAAAGCTTAGCAAGAGCCTATGTATACATTTTAATTAAAATATATTTCGTTTTTGCCAGATTAGATTTGTTTCATTAAATTACCAAATTTCTCGTCAAAGGTTAAATCCACATTTTCCTATCCTGCCCCAACCCCAACATAGAATACTTTCTTCCTTGTTTTTTCAATCAATAAAATCCACGTGTATCTCTCAGTTTCAAAGTTGTCGCAGTGTTTCTGTCATGTGCTGTGAAAAAGGGGTAAGTGATACGAGGGATCATACAGCACTGCTTCATACAACCCATGGGCCTGCAGATGACATGGAAAGGTAGGCACACTCTTATATATATATATATACACACACACGCACACATATGCAGTCACTACTAGATTCATAATATATACAAACATACACATTGTTTAAGTGTCGTTACTACATATTTAGTTTCTATATAATATATACATACACACAAGCACATACATACATTACTCGATTCATAATATATACACATACATTACTAGATTCACAATATATACACATACGTTACTAGATTCATATATACACACATTACTCGATTCATAATATATATACACAAGCACATACATACGTTACTTGATTCATAATATATACACATATATTAGTCGATTCATATATACACACACATACATATATTACTAGTTTCATATATACACACAAGCACATTACTTGATTCATAATATATACACGTACATTACTCGATTCATAATATATACACACATACGTTACTAGATGCATATATATACACACACATTACTTGATTCATAATATAGACATACATTACTAGATTCATATATACACACATTACTCGATTCATCATCATCATTTAACGTCCGCTTTCCATGCTAGCATGGGTTGGACGACTTGACTGAGGACTGGTGAAACCGGATGGCAACACCAGGCTCCAATCTAATTTGGCAAAGTTTTTACAGCTGGATGCCCTTCCTAATGCCAACTACTCAGAGAGTGTAGTGGGTGCTTTTACGTGTCACCCGCACGAAAACGGCCACACTCGCACAAGAGCCAGTCCAGGGGCATTGGCAACGATCTTACTTGGCCTGCCGGGTCTTCTCACGCACAGCACATTTCCAAAGGTCTCGGTCAGTAGTCATCGCCTCGGTGAGGCCCAATGTACGAAGGTCTTGCCTCACCACCTCAGTCCAGGTCTTCCTGGGCCTACCTCTTCCACGGGTTCCCTCAACTGTTAGGGAGTGGCACTTTTTCACGCAGCTATCCTCACCACATGTCCATACCAGCGCACTCGTCTCTCTTACACGCCACAACTGATGCTTCTAATGTTCAGCTTTTCTCTTAAGATACTATATATACACATACATACATTACTCGATTCATAACATATACACACAAGCGCATACATACATTACTAGATTCATAATATATACACACAAGCACATACATTACTAGATTCATATATACACACAAACATTACTCGATTCATAATATATACACACATTCATTACTCGACTGTTCCTTCGAAACGTGGAGTACATGGGACAACTGATGAAGGGAAATATTCTTTGTTACAGGTGTCGTCTCTCTGTTTTCTTTCGTTGTTCAATAAAAAAGTTTGTTTCCTTCTCATGATGTCCTGCACCCATGTATGGATATGTGCATATATTATTATATGATGGAACGCCATGCATCTCTCTCCAAGTAAGTTTTATCGTAATAATTACTTTCCTGTCTATCTCTCTTGTTCTTTAGTTTCTATATAATATATATATACACACACAATCACATACAGACATTACTTGATTCGTAATATATACACACAAGTGCATACATACACACATTACTCGATCCATAATATATACACATACGTTACTAGATTCACAATATATACACACACACACACATTACTCGATTCATAAATATATACACATACATTACTAGATTCATGTATACACACATTACTCGATTCATAGATATATACACAAGTGCATACATACATTACTTGATCCATAATATATACACATGCGTTACTCGATGCATAATATATACATTACTAGTTCCATATATACACACAGACATTACTAGATGCATATATGCACACATTACTCGATTCATAATATATACACACATACATACATTACTAGTTCCATATATACACATACATTACTAGATTCATAATATATACACATACACTACTCGATTCATAAATATATACACATACATTACTAGATTCATGTATACACACATTACTCGATTCATGATATATACACACATTACTCGATTTATGATATATACACACATTACTCGATTTATGATATATACACACATTACTCATTTCATAATATATACACATACGTTACTAGATTCATAGCACATACATACATTACTCGATTCATAATATATAGACACAAGTGCATACATACATTACTTGATCCATAATATATACACATGCGTTACTCGATGCATAATATATACATTACTAGTTCCATATATACACACAGACATTACTAGATGCATATATGCACACATTACTCGATTCATAATATATACACACATACATTACTTGATTCGTAATGTATATACACATACATTACTCGATTCACAATATATACACATACGTTACTAGATTCATATATACACACATTACTTGATTCGTAATGTATATACACATACATTACTCGATTCACAATATATACACATACGTTACTAGATTCATATATACACACATTACTCGATTCATAATATATACACACATACATTACACGATTCATATATACACACAAGCACATACAGACATTACTTGATTCGTAATATATAGACACAAGCACCTACATACATTACTCGACTGTTCCTTCGAAACGCGGAGTAGACGGGACAACTGATGAAGGGAAATTTATATGTCGTCTCTCTGTTCTCTTTCGTTGTTCAATAAAAAAGTTCGTTTCTTTGTTGTGATGTCCTGTACCCATGTATGGATATGTGCATATATTATTATATGATGGAACGCCATGCATCTTTCTCCAAGTAAGTTTTATCATAATAATTACTTTCCTGTCTATCTATCTCTCTTGTTCTTTGGTTTCTATATATACAATATTTAAATATGATTACTTACTGTTAGTAAGTGGAATATGTAGAAAGCAATCATACCTAGTCATTGTAGACACTAAATTACAATACTTAAATGATCTAGAAAGTAATCATACTTAGTCATTGTAGAAACTAAATTACAATACTTAAATGATCTAGAAAGTAATCATACTTGGTCATTGTAGAAACTAAATTACAATACTTAAATGATCTAGAAAGTAATCATACTTAGTCATTGTAGAAACTAAATTACAATACTTAAATGATCTAGAAAGTAATCATACCTAGTCATTGTAGAAACTAAATTACAATACTTAAATGATCTAGAAAGTAATCATACTTAGTCATTGTAGAAACTAAATTACAATACTTAAATGATCTAGAAAGTAATCATACTTAAATGTTCTAGAAAGTAATCATACTTAGTCATTGTAGAAACTAAATTACAATACTTAAATGTTGTAGAAAGTAATCATACCTAGTCATTGTAGAAACTAAATTACAATACTTAAATGATCTAGAAAGTAATCATACCTAGTCATTGTAGAAACTAAATTACAATACTTAAATGTTCTAGAAAGCAATCATACTTAGTCATTGTAGAAACTAAATTACAATACTTAAATGTACTAGAAAGTAATCATACCTAGTTATTGTAGAAACTAAATTACAATACTTAAATGATCTAGAAAGTAATCATACTTAGACATTGTAGAAAGTAATCATACCTAGTCATTGTAGAAACTAAATTACAATACTTAAATGATCTAGAAAGTAATCATACTTAGACATTGTAGAAAGTAATCATACCTAGTCATTGTAGAAACTAAATTACAATACTTAAATGTACTAGAAAGTAATCATACTTAGTCATTGTAGAAACTAAATTACAATACTTAAATGATCTAGAAAGTAATCATACTTAGTCATTGTAGAAACTAAATTACAATACTTAAATAATCTAGAAAGTAATCATACCTAGTCATTGTAGAAACTAAATTACAATACTTAAATGTACTAGAAAGTAATCATACTCAGTCATTGTAGAAACTAAATTACAATAATTAAATGTACTAGAAAGTAATCATACTTAGTCATTGTAAAAAGTAATCATACCTAGTCATTGTAGAAACTAAATTACAATACTTAAATGTTCTAGAAAGTAATCATACTTAGTCATTGTAGAAACTAAATCACAATACTTAAATGTACTAGAAAGTAATCATACTTAGTCATTGTAGAAACTAAATTACAATACTTAAATGTTGTAGAAAGTAATCATACTTAGTCATTGTAGAAACTAAATTACAATACTTAAATGTACTAGAAAGTAATCATACTTAGACATTGTAGAAACTAAATTACAATACTTAAATGTTGTAGAAAGTAATCATACTTAGTCATTGTAGAAACTAAATTACAATACTTAAATGTACTAGAAAGTAATCATACTTAGACATTGTAGAAACTAAATTACAATACTTAAATGTTGTAGAAAGTAATCATACTTAGTCATTGTAGAAACTAAATTACAATACTTAAATGTACTAGAAAGTAATCATACTTAGACATTGTAGAAACTAAATTACAATACTTAAATGTTGTAGAAAGTAATCATACCTAGTCATTGTAGAAACTAAATTACAATACTTAAATGTTGTAGAAAGTAATCATACTTAGTCATTGTAGAAACTAAATTACAATACTTAAATGTTGTAGAAAGTAATCATACCTAGTCATTGTAGAAACTAAATTACAATACTTAAATGTACTAGAAAGTAATCATACTTAGACATTGTAGAAACTAAATTACAATACTTAAATGTTCTAGAAAGTAATCATACTTAGTCATTGTAGAAACTAAATTACAATAATTAAATGATCTAGAAAGTAATCATACTTAGTCATTGTAGAAACTAAATTACAATACTTAAATGATCTAGAAAGTAATCATACCTAGTCATTGTAGAAACTAAATTACAATACTTAAATGATCTAGAAAGTAATCATACTTAGTCATTGTAGAAACTAAATTACAATACTTAAATGATCTAGAAAGTAATCATACTTAAATGTTCTAGAAAGTAATCATACTTAGTCATTGTAGAAACTAAATTACAATACTTAAATGTTGTAGAAAGTAATCATACCTAGTCATTGTAGAAACTAAATTACAATACTTAAATGATCTAGAAAGTAATCATACCTAGTCATTGTAGAAACTAAATTACAATACTTAAATGTTCTAGAAAGCAATCATACTTAGTCATTGTAGAAACTAAATTACAATACTTAAATGTACTAGAAAGTAATCATACCTAGTTATTGTAGAAACTAAATTACAATACTTAAATGATCTAGAAAGTAATCATACTTAGACATTGTAGAAAGTAATCATACCTAGTCATTGTAGAAACTAAATTACAATACTTAAATGATCTAGAAAGTAATCATACTTAGACATTGTAGAAAGTAATCATACCTAGTCATTGTAGAAACTAAATTACAATACTTAAATGTACTAGAAAGTAATCATACTTAGTCATTGTAGAAACTAAATTACAATACTTAAATGATCTAGAAAGTAATCATACTTAGTCATTGTAGAAACTAAATTACAATACTTAAATAATCTAGAAAGTAATCATACCTAGTCATTGTAGAAACTAAATTACAATACTTAAATGTACTAGAAAGTAATCATACTCAGTCATTGTAGAAACTAAATTACAATAATTAAATGTACTAGAAAGTAATCATACTTAGTCATTGTAAAAAGTAATCATACCTAGTCATTGTAGAAACTAAATTACAATACTTAAATGTTCTAGAAAGTAATCATACTTAGTCATTGTAGAAACTAAATCACAATACTTAAATGTACTAGAAAGTAATCATACTTAGTCATTGTAGAAACTAAATTACAATACTTAAATGTTGTAGAAAGTAATCATACTTAGTCATTGTAGAAACTAAATTACAATACTTAAATGTACTAGAAAGTAATCATACTTAGACATTGTAGAAACTAAATTACAATACTTAAATGTTGTAGAAAGTAATCATACTTAGTCATTGTAGAAACTAAATTACAATACTTAAATGTACTAGAAAGTAATCATACTTAGACATTGTAGAAACTAAATTACAATACTTAAATGTTGTAGAAAGTAATCATACTTAGTCATTGTAGAAACTAAATTACAATACTTAAATGTACTAGAAAGTAATCATACTTAGACATTGTAGAAACTAAATTACAATACTTAAATGTTGTAGAAAGTAATCATACCTAGTCATTGTAGAAACTAAATTACAATACTTAAATGTTGTAGAAAGTAATCATACTTAGTCATTGTAGAAACTAAATTACAATACTTAAATGTTGTAGAAAGTAATCATACCTAGTCATTGTAGAAACTAAATTACAATACTTAAATGTACTAGAAAGTAATCATACTTAGACATTGTAGAAACTAAATTACAATACTTAAATGTTCTAGAAAGTAATCATACTTAGTCATTGTAGAAACTAAATTACAATAATTAAATGATCTAGAAAGTAATCATACTTAGTCATTGTAGAAACTAAATTACAATAATTAAATGATCTAGAAAGTAATCATACTTAGACATTGTAGAAAGTAATCATACCTAGTCATTGTAGAAACTAAATTACAATACTTAAATGTTGTAGAAAGTAATCATACGTAAATGTTCTAGAAGGTAATCATACCTAGTCATTGTAGAAACTAAATTACAATAATTAAATGATCTAGAAAGTAATCATACTTAGACATTGTAGAAACTAAATTACAATACTTAAATGTTCTAGAAAGTAATCATACTTAGTCATTGTAGAAACTAAATTACAATAATTAAATGATCTAGAAAGTAATCATACTTAGTCATTGTAGAAACTAAATTACAATAATTAAATGATCTAGAAAGTAATCATACTTAGACATTGTAGAAAGTAATCATACCTAGTCATTGTAGAAACTAAATTACAATACTTAAATGTTGTAGAAAGTAATCATACGTAAATGTTCTAGAAGGTAATCATACCTAGTCATTGTAGAGACTAAATTACAATAATTAAATGATCTAGAAAGTAATCATACTTAGTCATTGTAGAAACTAAATTACAATACTTAAATGATCTAGAAAGTAATCATACTTAGTCATTGTAGAAACTAAATTACAATACTTAAATGATCTAGAAAGTAATCATACTTAGACATTGTAGAAACTAATCATACCTAGTCATTGTAGAAACTAAATTACAATACTTAAATGTTGTAGAAAGTAATCATACCTAGTCATTGTAGAAACTAAATTACAATACTTAAATGATCTAGAAAGTAATCATACTTAGTCATTGTAGAAACTAAATTACAATACTTAAATGATCTAGAAAGTAATCATACTTAGACATTGTAGAAAGTAATCATACCTAGT
The DNA here is from genome assembly GCF_046866305.1 of Octopus bimaculoides. Classification (NCBI taxonomy): domain Eukaryota; kingdom Metazoa; phylum Mollusca; class Cephalopoda; order Octopoda; family Octopodidae; genus Octopus; species Octopus bimaculoides. The sequence continues at coordinate 17,398,798 of NC_142957.1, forward strand.
CATTGTAGAAACTAAATCACAATACTTAAATGTACTAGAAAGTAATCATACTTAGTCATTGTAGAAAGTAATCATACTTAGACATTGTAGAAACTAAATTACAATACTTAAATGTTGTAGAAAGTAATCATACTTAGTCATTGTAGAAACTAAATTACAATACTTAAATGTACTAGAAAGTAATCATACTTAGACATTGTAGAAACTAAATTACAATACTTAAATGTTGTAGAAAGTAATCATACCTAGTCATTGTAGAAACTAAATTACAATACTTAAATGTTGTAGAAAGCAATCATACTTAGACATTGTAGAAACTAAATTACAATACTTAAATGATCTAGAAAGTAATCATACTTAGTCATTGTAGAAACTAAATTACAATACTTAAATGTTCTAGAAAGTAATCATACTTAGTCATTGTAGAAACTAAATTACAATACTTAAATGTGCTAGAAAGTAATCATACTTAGTCATTGTAGAAACTAAATTACAATACTTAAATGTACTAGAAAGTAATCATACTTAGACATTGTAGAAACTAAATTACAATACTTAAATGTTGTAGAGAGTAATCATACCCAGTCATTGTAGAAACTAAATTACAATACTTAAATGATCTAGAAAGTAATCATACTTAGTCATTGTAGAAACTAAATTACAATACTTAAATGATCTAGAAAGTAATCATACTTAGTCATTGTAGAAACTAAATTACAATACTTAAATGATCTAGAAAGTAATCATACTTAGACATTGTAGAAAGTAATCATACCTAGTCATTGTAGAAACTAAATTACAATACTTAAATGATCTAGAAAGTAATCATACTTAGTCATTGTAGAAACTAAATTACAATACTTAAATGTTGTAGAAAGTAATCATACTTAGTCATTGTAGAAACTAAATTACAATACTTAAATGTGCTAGAAAGTAATCATACTTAGTCATTGTAGAAACTAAATTACAATACTTAAATGTACTAGAAAGTAATCATACTTAGACATTGTAGAAACTAAATTACAATACTTAAATGTTGTAGAGAGTAATCATACCCAGTCATTGTAGAAACTAAATTACAATACTTAAATGATCTAGAAAGTAATCATACTTAGTCATTGTAGAAACTAAATTACAATACTTAAATGATCTAGAAAGTAATCATACTTAGTCATTGTACAAACTAAATTACAATAATTAAATGATCTAGAAAGTAATCATACTTAGACATTGTAGAAAGTAATCATACCTAGTCATTGTAGAAACTAAATTACAATACTTAAATGTACTAGAAAGTAATCATACTTAGTCATTGTAGAAACTAAATTACAATACTTAAATGATCTAGAAAGTAATCATACTTAGTCATTGTAGAAAGTAATCATACCTAGTCATTGTAGAAACTAAATTACAATACTTAAATGTACTAGAAAGTAATCATACTCAGTCATTGTAGAAACTAAATTACAATACTTAAATGTTCTAGAAAGTAATCATACTTAGTCATTGTAGAAACTAAATTACAATACTTAAATAATCTAGAAAGTAATCATACCTAGTCATTGTAGAAACTAAATTACAATACTTAAATGTACTAGAAAGTAATCATACTTAGTCATTGTAGAAAGTAATCATACCTAGTCATTGTAGAAACTAAATTACAATACTTAAATGTACTAGAAAGTAATCATACTCAGTCATTGTAGAAACTAAATTACAATAATTAAATGTACTAGAAAGTAATCATACTTAGTCATTGTAAAAAGTAATCATACCTAGTCATTGTAGAAACTAAATTACAATACTTAAATGTTCTAGAAAGTAATCATACTTAGTCATTGTAGAAACTAAATCACAATACTTAAATGTGCTAGAAAGTAATCATACTTAGTCATTGTAGAAACTAAATTACAATACTTAAATGTGCTAGAAAGTAATCATACTTAGTCATTGTAGAAACTAAATTACAATACTTAAATGATCTAGAAAGTAATCATACTTAGTCATTGTAGAAACTAAATTACAATACTTAAATGATCTAGAAAGTAATCATACTTAGACATTGTAGAAAGTAATCATACCTAGTCATTGTAGAAACTAAATTACAATACTTAAATGTTGTAGAAAGCAATCATACCTAGTCATTGTAGAAACTAAATTACAATACTTAAATGATCTAGAAAGTAATCATACTTAGTCATTGTAGAAACTAAATTACAATACTTAAATGATCTAGAAAGTAATCATACTTAGACATTGTAGAAAGTAATCATACCTAGTCATTGTAGAAACTAAATTACAATACTTAAATGATCTAGAAAGTAATCATACTTAGTCATTGTAGAAACTAAATTACAATACTTAAATGTTGTAGAAAGTAATCATACTTAGTCATTGTAGAAACTAAATTACAATACTTAAATGTGCTAGAAAGTAATCATACTTAGTCATTGTAGAAACTAAATTACAATACTTAAATGTACTAGAAAGTAATCATACTTAGTCATTGTAGAAACTAAATTACAATACTTAAATGTGCTAGAAAGTAATCATACTTAGTCATTGTAGAAACTAAATTACAATACTTAAATGATCTAGAAAGTAATCATACTTAGTCATTGTAGAAACTAAATTACAATACTTAAATGATCTAGAAAGTAATCATACTTAGACATTGTAGAAAGTAATCATACCTAGTCATTGTAGAAACTAATCATACTTAGTCATTGTAGAAACTAAATTACAATACTTAAATGATCTAGAAAGTAATCATACTTAGTCATTGTAGAAACCAAATTACAATACTTAAATGATCTAGAAAGTAATCATACTTAGACATTGTAGAAACTAAATCACAATACTTAAATGTACTAGAAAGTAATCATACTTAGTCATTGTAGAAACTAAATTACAATACTTAAATGATCTAGAAAGTAATCATACCTAGTCATTATAGAAACTAAATTACAATACTTAAATGATCTAGAAAGTAATCATACTTAGTCATTGTAGAAACTAAATTACAATACTTAAATGATCTAGAAAGTAATCATACTTAGACATTGTAGAAAGTAATCATACCTAGTCATTGTAGAAACTAAATCACAATACTTAAATGTACTAGAAAGTAATCATACTTAGTCATTGTAGAAACTAAATTACAATACTTAAATGTTGTAGAAAGTAATCATACCTAGTCATTGTAGAAACTAAATTACAATACTTAAATGTACTAGAAAGTAATTATACTTAGACATTGTAGAAACTAAATTACAATACTTAAATGTTGTAGAAAGTAATCATACTTAGTCATTGTAGAAACTAAATTACAATACTTAAATGATCTAGAAAGTAATCATACTTAGACATTGTAGAAACTAAATTACAATACTTAAATGTTGTAGAAAGTAATCATACTTAGTCATTGTAGAAACTAAATTACAATACTTAAATGTTGTAGAAAGTAATCATACTTAGTCATTGTAGAAACTAAATTACAATACTTAAATGATCTAGAAAGTAATCATACTTAGACATTGTAGAAAGTAATCATACCTAGTCATTGTAGAAACTAAATTACAATACTTAAATGATCTAGAAAGTAATCATACTTAGTCATTGTAGAAACTAAATTACAATACTTAAATGATCTAGAAAGTAATCATACCTAGTCATTGTAGAAACTAAATTACAATACTTAAATGTACTAGAAAGTAATCATACTTAGACATTGTAGAAAGTAATCATACCTAGTCATTGTAGAAACTAAATTACAATACTTAAATGATCTAGAAAGTAATCATACTTAGACATTGTAGAAAGTAATCATACTTAGACATTGTAGAAACTAAATTACAATACTTAAATGTTGTAGAGAGTAATCATACCTAGTCATTGTAGAAACTAAATTACAATACTTAAATGATCTAGAAAGTAATCATACTTAGTCATTGTAGAAACTAATCATACCTAGTCATTGTAGAAACTAAATTACAATACTTAAATGTTGTAGAAAGTAATCATACTTAGTCATTGTAGAAACTAAATTACAATACTTAAATGATCTAGAATCTAAATATCATTACTCTGTACATATTTAAGTATGATTACTCAATGTGTGTAAATAATAACAAACAATGTTTTTATAACTCTTTATTGACACATTAATATTGTCATCTTCTTGTATTTTCTTATATTCAGAGCCAGGAACTTATGAACTTGAAGCTAACTTCTTTGTCCAGTCCTCCAGAGTAACTGCTTGGATTCTGAAGAAGAAGAATACAGAGAAAAAACAAACCAAGAAGACATCTTGTTTGTATAATTTGTTGGTGAATAAAAGGAAATACACACAGACATATATGTAATAATAATGAAGTTAATAAAATGATTCACTAAACATCGGTTGTACTGTATTTTATACGTGTGAATGTATGTGTGTATATATTATGAAACGAGTAATGTATATATCATGAATCGAGTAATGTATGTATGTGTGTGTATATCTGAATCTAGTAATGTATGTGTATATATTATGGATCGAGTAATGTATGTGTATATATTGTGAATCGAGTAACGTGTGTGTATATATGCATCAAGTAATGTATGTTATGAAGCTAGTAACGTATGTACGTGCTTATGTATATATATTGTGAATCGAGTATTGTATGTGTATATATTATGCATCAAGTAATGTATGTGTGTATATTATGGATCGAGTAATGTATGTATATATGAATCGAGTGATGTGTTTATATATGAATCTAGTTATGTCTGTATGTGCTTGTGTGTATATATGAAACTAGTAATGTATGTGTGTGTGTGTATATATATGAATCGAGTAATGTGTGTATACATTACGAATCAAGTAATGTCTGTATGTGTGTGCTTGTGTGTATATATGCATCTAGTAATGTACGTGTATATATTATGGATCGAGTAATGTGTGTATATATTATGAATCTAGTAACGTATGTGTATATATTATGAATCAACTAATGTCTGTATGTGCTTGTGTCTATATATTGTGAATCAAGGAATGTCTGTATGTGTATATATGAATCGAGTAATATGTATATATTACGAATCTAGTAACTTATGTATGTGCTTGTGTGTATATATGAATCGTGTAATGTGTGTGTGTATATATGGAACTAGTAATGTGTATATATTATGAATCGAGTAACGTATGTGTATATATAATGGATCGAGTAATGTGTGTGTATATGAATCTAGTAATGTATGTATGTGTGTATATATTATGGATCGAGTAATGTATGTGTGTATATATTATGCATCGAGTAACGTATGTATGCGCTTGTGTGTATATATTATGAATCGAGTAATGTGTGTATATCTGAATCAAGTAATGTCTATATGTGCTTGTGTGTATATCTGAATCAAGTAATGTATGTTATGAAGTTAGTAACGTATGTACGTGCTTATGTATATATATGTATGTGTGTATATATGGAACTAGTAATGTGTATGTGTGTGTGTATATATCATGAATCGAGTAATGTGTGTATATCTGAATCAAGTAATGTATGTGTATATATTACGAATCAAGTAATGTCTGTCTGTATGTGTGTGCTTGTGTGTATATTATGAATCGAGTAATGTATGTGTATATATTATGGATCGAGTAATGTATGTATATATGAATCGAGTGATGTGTTTATATATGAATCAAGTGATGTCTGTATGTGCTTGTGTGTTTATATATATGAATCGAGTAATGTATGTGTCTATATATTACGAATCAAGTAATGTGTGTGTATATATTGTGAATCGAGTAATGTGTGTATATATGCATCTAGTAATGTATGTGTGTATATATTATGAATCGAGTAATGTGTGTATATATTTATGAATCAAGTAATGTGTGTATACATGAATCTAGTAATGTTTGTGTATATATCATGAAACGAGTAATGTGTGTATATATTTATGAATCGAGTAATGTGTGTATATATGAATCTAGTAACGTATGTGTATATATTATGAATCGAGTAATGTGTGTGTATATATCATGAATCGAGTAATGTGTGTGTATATATCATGAATCGAGTAATGTATGTATATATCATGAATCGAGTAATGTGTGTATATATTGTGAATCGAGTAACGTATGTGTATATATTGTGGATCGAGTAATGTATGTGTATATATTATGAATCAAGTAATGTCTATATGTGCTTGTGTGTATATATGAAACTATTAATGTGTGTGTATATTTATGAATCGAGTAATGTATGTGTGTATATTATGAATCGAGTAATGTATGTGTGTATATTATGAATCGAGTAATGTATGTGTGTATATTATGAATCGAGTAATGTATGTGTATATATTATGAATCGAGTAATGTATGTATATATGAATCGAGTGATGTGTGTATATATGAATCTAGTAACGTATGTGTATATATTATGAATCGAGTAATGTCTGTATGTGTGTGTGTGTGTATATATGGAACTAGTAATGTATGTGTATATATTATGAATCGAGTAATGTGTGTATATCTGAATCGAGTAACGTATGTGTATATATTATGGATCGAGTAATGTCTGTATGTGCTTGTGTGTATATATTTATGAATCAAGTAATGTGTTTATATATATGAATCGAGTAATGTATGTGTATATATTATGAATCAAGTAATGTATGTATGTGCTTGTGTGTATGTATATATTATATAGAAACTAAATATGTAGTAACGACACTTAAACATTGTGTATGTTTGTATATATTATGAATCTAGTAGTGACTGCATATGTGTGCGTGTGTGTGTGTATATATATATATATAAGAGTGTGCCTACCTTTCCATGTCATCTGCAGGCCCATGGGTTGTATAGGTTTGTATGAAGCAGTGCTGTATGATCCCTTGTATCACTTACCCCTTTTTCACAGCACATGACAGAAACACTGAGAGATACACGTGGATTTTATTGATTGAAAAAACAAGGAAGAAAGTATTCTATGTTGGGGTTGGGGCAGGATAGGAAAATGTGGATTTAACCTTTGACGAGAAATTTGGTAATTTAATGAAACAAATCTAATCTGGCAAAAACGAAATATATTTTAATTAAAATGTATACATAGGCTCTTGCTAAGCTTTCTTACCAGAACGGCCTGCCACCTATGTTGTGTCTTTCATGAGGATGTAAACACCAACACAGACGCACATATATCTGCAGTGGGACTGAAACCAGAACCATGTGGTTGGGAAGCAAACTTCTCTATCACATAACCACACCTGTCAATGCTTCAAGTAAACCTTAGTGTATTATTATTGCTTTAATCATTTGGCTTGTATTCCGTACCTTAGCCTATCCCAAGGTCGATGCACCGGGTACTGGAGTGGAACTAGCAATGGGCCTGCACTTCACAGAGGCCCGTTTCTTTTAGCATGTGACATAATAAATGAATATATATGTACAGTAATAGCTTAGTTGTATACTGTCAAGGACTCAGCAAGAGTGACAAACAACAAGACCCCCAAAACCATCAGTTACTAGGCTCACCTAAAGTAACCTAGATTTTCAGTTGGTGATTCATATCAGATATACACAAGTTAAAATTACTTACATCCCATTAATATAAATTTGATTTACAAATAAAAAGACTCTGAAATTTAAAAAGTAAATTTAGCATATAAGCACTTTTAACCAATACTTTTTTTCGACAGCCTTACTACATGCCTTCAGGTCTGCCCATAGAGATACAGCCAAAAATGATTATATTCCTGCCCCAATAAATTTACATGTACAGATCTGAAGCATTAATGAACTAGCCTGATTAAAAAGAAAAGGAAAAGCAATATACAACTATTGCTTGGAGCGTTACTCCCCTATTTTACATTTCATGACATTTAACCCCATAGGTGTTTTTCTACTAATTTTTGTTAAATGCGACTACTGAATTCCTCACACATTTTTCTATCATTTAAGCCTAAGAAAAGAATACTTTATTTTAAAATTTATGATAATTGAAAATGAACACCTGCCTTACCACCCATCTTTAGGCCTTCCCTATTTTGATGTGACTTTTTCGACTGAACTAAACCTCAAACTATTTGCACCAAAATGTAGCTGAGGAGGTGTCCTCTGGTCAAAACAACAGGGCCCCAAATGGTAAAAGCCAACAGTATACACATATGCACGAATAAAAGCTAAAAGGGTAACACAAGTCGAACAAAGAAAAATACATGGAATGAATAATATACACCACTAAAAATTTAAGGCAATGGAACTAAAATAATATATAAAAATAAAGTGTAAGGAAACGAGAACAGAGTCCATCCAAGCCCATCCCTACAATTGCTTCACATTGTGAATGCCGAATCCAGGAGAAAACTTAGAAAGGCTTCACAGTTCTGGTTATTGTTCAATTGCATAAACAGACAAAAGAAGAATTCAGTGGATTCAAGTGAAGACTTGTCCATTTCAAAGGTCAATAATTAAATTTAGATAAAAGAAAATTTGCTACAGATTCAATTCAAGATCACAGCTCAGGTGGGCCTCTGAAGCATCTGATTTTAATTTTATAACTACTCAAGAATGTTGAGAAAAACCTATTACAAAAAGGGAGCACATAAGAAAATTCATTAAGGTGTGGGGGGCTTTGGATAGGCCTAACCATTCAATAGTATAGCTCGTATTCCTCCTCTTCAAATCATGAATATAATATGCCAATGCAGTAGAATTGGAGTACTTGGCATTCGAAAATGAGCTCATGTGGAACCTATATCTCCTTTTAAAATCAATAGTGCTCCCAATATATCCCCTAACCAAATTATTCTCCCCTCTAACACTACATTTACAATGATTTTTTTTATTAAGCAAAAACCCCTTAAGAGGACATAAATTTCGGGGTCACTGCATATTTAATAAGGTCTCCATTTTCTCCTACAGAAGCATTCCTAAGTGCTGAATCGTCAATGCCTGCCCCAGTGACACCTGAGCACTTCCAGCTGCAGTCCTTTTGTTCTTTAGGGGGGCATGAAAAGAGCACCGTTCGAACGTGGTCGATGCCAGTAGCCCCTCGCTGACTCCAGATGAAGGACAAGGAATACAAAAGGGTGATACACAAATGCCCACACCACAATTACACTAATCAGTCTAGAATCCCCAACCAAACATGAAGCAGAGTAACTGCAACAATTGATTACACAAACACAATATAAAACATCAACAGGATTTTTAACATTAGACAAATGCAGCGATTGAAGAGAAAGTTGTCCGGAAAGTTCGTGCCGATTTATAGTAGCTTAATTTTCGACTTATTTGCCATGAAACCAGCTCAATTCTGGCAAGAGGATATTTTCAAGTTAAAGGAAAGATGGAGATTCACTCTCGGTTGATTAAAATTGTAATGACCTTTCCGTTTCCTTTAAAATCGGCACGAACTTTGCGGACAACCTAATATTTGCCAATAAACATACGTATATATAGCCGGGTGTTCACATTAAACCCAAAATTAAGACTCTTGTGTCAATTTGTTCGTGTAGAACGCATTGAGGTGCGATGGTCGCAATGCTCGTACGTGGAAAGAAGTAAAGCATAAAATACAATGGCGAAGGTAAACAATCGGCACCTCAGCCGTTTTCGCGTTTAGGTTTCGGCCGAAAACGGTCGATGTGCCGCATATTCTCTACCTTGGTTATAAAAAGATTCTATTCTTTAGCCTACCTTGTTGCAGCCATAATAGGTAATCCTTAATTCTTCATCGGCCGTCCACGTTACTTCCATCAAAGACCGTCCATTTTGGAATGGCTTTACATGTATCAATCGATTCGTAAACACTCAATCAGTAAAGCTAGCTGCATTTCTTTAGCCGCAGGTATTTCGTACGAAATGTTTTTTTTTTGTTTATTTATTTAATTAATTAAATTTTTCTATCATTTAAGCTTAAGAAAAGAATACTTTATTTTAAAATTTATGATAATTGAAAATGAACACCTGCCTTACCACCCATCTTTAGGCCTTCCCTATTTTGATGTGACTTTTTCTACTGAACTAAACCTCAAACTATTTACACCAAAATGTAGCTGAGGAGGAGACACTAAATTATCGTACTTAAACATTGTAGACACTAAACTATCATACATAAATGTATAGAAAGTAATCATATTTAAATATTGTATATATAGAAACCAAAGAACAAGAGAGATAGATAGACAGGAAAGTAATTATTATGATAAAACTTACTTGGAGAAAGATGCATGGCGTTCCATCATATAATAATATATGCACATATCCAAACATGGGTACGGGACATCACAACAAAGAAACGAACTTTTTTATTGAACAACGAAAGAAAACAGAGAGACGACATATAAATTTCCCTTCATCAGTTGTCCCGTCTACTCCGCGTTTCGAAGGAACAGTCGAGTAATGTATGTAGGTGCTTGTGTCTATATATTACGAATCAAGTAATGTCTGTATGTGCTTGTGTGTATATATGAATCGTGTAATGTATGTGTGTATATATGGAACTAGTAATGTATGTGAATCGAGTAATGTGTGTATATATTATGAATCGAGTAATGTGTGTATATATTATGAATCGAGTAATGTGTGTATATATTATGAATCGAGTAATGTATGTGTGTATACATTACGAATCAAGTAATGTCTGTATGTGTGTGCTTGTGTGTATATATTATGAATCAAGTAATGTGTGTGTATATATGCATCTAGTAATGTATGTGTGTATATATTATGAGTCGAGTAATGTATATATTATGCATCGAGTAACGTATGTGTATATATTATGGATCGAGTAATGTGTGTATATATTTATGAATCGAGTAATGTGTGTATATCTGAATCTAGTAATGTATGTGTATATATTATGGATCGAGTAATGTATGTATGCGCTTGTGTCTATATATTATGAATCGAGTAACGTGTGTATATATTGTGAATCAAGTAATGTCTGTATGTGCTTTTGTGTATATATTATGAATCAAGTAATGTATGTATGTGCTATGAATCTAGTAATGTGTGTGTGTGTATATATAAATCTAGTAACGTATGTGTATATATTATGAATCGAGTAATGTATGTGTATATATTATGAATCTAGTAATGTATGTCTATATATTATGAATCAAGTAATGTGCTTGTGTGTATATTTATGAATCGAGTAATGTGTGTGTTTATATATGAATCTAGTGTGGTTATTGTTCAATTGCATAAATAGACAAAAGAAGAATTCAGTGGATTCAAGTGAAGACTTGTCCATTTCAAAGGTCAATAATTAAATTTAGATAAAAGAAAATTTGCTACAAATTCAATTCAAGATCACAGCTCAGGTGGGCCTCTGAAGCATCTGATTTTAATTTTATAACTACTCAAGAATGTTGAGAAAAACCTATTACAAAAAGGGAGCACATAAGGTGTTTGTCCAATCAAGTACGATTCCCTTAAGCATAATCTACATTAGCATTAACGTGTGTGTGGGGCTTTGGATAGGCCTAACCATTCAATAGTATAGCTCGTATTCCTCCTCTTCAAATCATGAATATAATATGCCAATGCAGTAGAATTGGAGTACTTGGCATTCGAAAATGAGCTCATGTGGAACCTATATCTCCTTTTAAAATCAATAGTGCTCCCAATATATCCCCTAACCAAATTATTCTCCCCTCTAACACTACATTTACAATGATTTTTTTTATTAAGCAAAAACCCCTTAAGAGGACATAAATTTCGGGGTCACTGCATATTTAATAAGGTCTCCATTTTCTCCTACAGAAGCATTCCTAAGTGCTGAATCGTCAATGCCTGCCCCAGTGACACCTGAGCACTTCCAGCTGCAGTCCTTTTGTTCTTTAGGGGGGCATGTAAAGAGCACCATTCGAACGTGGTCGATGCCAGTAGCCCCTCACTGACTCCAGATGAAGGACAAGGAATACAAAAGGGTGATACACAAATGCCCACACCACAATTACACTAATCCCCAACCAAACATAAAGCCCAGTAACTCCAACAATTGATTACACAAACACAATATAAAACATCAACAGGATTTTTAACATTGGACAAATGCAGCGATTGAAGAGAAAGTTGTCCGGAAAGTTCGTGCCGATTTATAGTAGCTTAATTTTCGACTTATTTGCCATGAAACCAGCTCAATTCTGGCAAGAGGATATTTTCAAGTTAAAGGAAAGATGGAGATTCACTCTCGGTTGATTAAAATTGTAATGACCTTTCCGTTTCCTTTAAAATCGGCACGAACTTTGCGGACAACCCAATATTTGCCAATATACATACGTATATATAGCCGGGTGTTCACATTAAACCCAAAATTAAGACTCTTGTGTCAATTTGTTCGTGTAAAACGCATTAAGTGGCGATGGTCGCAATGCTCGTACGTGGAAAGAAGTAAAGCATAAAAGACAATGGCGAAGGTAAACAATCGGCACCTCAGCCGTTTTCGCGTTTAGGTTTCGGCCGAAAACGGTTGATGTGCCGCATATTCTCTACCTTAGGTACAAAAATGTAAGGAATTCTATTCTTTGCCTACCTTATTGCGGCCATAATCAGTAATTCTTCATCGGCGCCGTCACGTCCACGTTACTTCATTCAAAGATGGTCGATTCTGGAATGGCTTTACATGTATCAATCGATTCGTAAACACTCAATCAGTAAAGCTAGCTGCATTTCTTTAGCCGCAGGTATTTCGTACGAAATGTATTTTTTTGTTTATTTATTTATTTAATTAATTAATTAATTAATTTCGTCTTAGAGGATTAGGAGTATTTAGGAGGGTTAGGAGTAGGAGGGGGACTGGAGTAGGAGGAAAAATGATAACGCGAAGTAAAAACCCGCCAGGGTCAATGGTCCGGCGATGAAAGAAGTGAAAGGGGAAGGGGGGCGCGAGTTCCAGCAGCGGGATTTGAACCCCGACTACTGCTCGCGCCCCATAGCCCCTTCCACGACTAACACCACTGTTCCATCTTACTGGCGGCAATTATGGAAGTAAAAATTAGGATTTATAAACCTAACTTTTCCCAGAATTCAATAAAAAAAAATTTATAGAACGACACCTTTTTGAAAAGAAAATTGTAGAACTACATCTTTTTGAATAATAAATTGTAGAACACCTTTTTGATAAAAAAAAAAAAAAAATTAATTGCTACAATGGTGTAAAACAGGCCTTGGAAGATTTTATTGACTCAAGGTTGCCAGGTACCGCTGAAATGGCAAAAGTGTATTGACAATATGGGTGCATACGTTCCAGCAAATCAGGAAGAAACTATAGAGAATATTTTATTGAGTTTTTCGTCTTATTTACTCAAGTTTCATTAATTTCATATCATGTTTGTTTGTTTGTTTATAGTTTCAGTTTAAAGCTGCGGCCGTACTGGTGCACCGCCGCCAATTTTCTCTGAGCCTCTTTCATTTGGCCGAGATATTTTAATTCATTTCTTTACATTTCTCATGTCTAGGGATGGATACTGATGTGTATTAGCGAGTTTTCTGGAGAATTCAAAAGGCAAATATGCCTTATCTTGTTCTTACTCGTTTTGCCCCAGCCAACTTTGTCCTTTACATGCTCAAAGAGAATTGGCGTTTAAATATGTCATTTTTTAACTACATTTTTGTTGGTGTCTCGGTGGTCTTGTGGGTAAAGGCATATGTAGATAACAATAACATCCTGGGCAGGTTTCAATATCACCCAGGGCCTGCGCGAGGAGGTTTTACGAAAATTTTTCACTTTTTAAAAAATCTCACAGGGACTGACAAACACACACAGAATCATACACAAACAATTATATATATATATATATATGGAACATAAAACGATTCTATATGTATATATACTCTTTTACTTGTTTCAGTCTTTTTTTGACTGGCCATGCTGGAGCACCGCCTTTAGTCGAGCAAATCGACCCCAGGACTTATTCTATCGGTCTCTTTTGCCGAACCGCTAAGTTACGGGGGACATAAACACACCAGCATCGGTTGTTAAGCGATGCTGGGGGGGGGGGACAAACACACACACACATATATATATATATATACATACATATATACGACGGGCTTCTTTCAATTTCCGTCTTCCAAATCCACTCACAATTTTATTATCAATCAGCTGAAATTACAGAGTGACTCAAGGTATGATTGTTTCATGAATTGACACTTAAGAAACTGGCTTCAAATTATGAGGATTACCTTCACATTAGTCTGGTTAAAATAATAATTTCGTCCAATCAATAATTTAAATTATTGATTGGACGAAATTATAGATTTAAGTATCTCATTTTTGACAGCAATTATCGGGAGGGCCCAGTAGACTGGTGTTAAGGTGAGTGCAGATGAGCCAGGTGAGGGTGACATTCTGAAGTGTCCTGTCCTGGGTTTGAACCTGCGAAGAAGGTAAGAGTGTATTTTTCTTTTTCATTTATAAAAAAAAAGACTTACCTTCTTCCCCCATCCTGACCAGGATTGAACCCCAGACAGGACACTTCAGAATGTCCCCCTCAACCAGCTCATCTACACTCACCTTTACCACCAGTCCAATCAGTTTAAAGTGGGGCCAGGCTATCGTATCCCTATCCACTAGCCCAACAACTACTCTTAATTTTGTTTTTGCTTGGGTTAAACACTGGAGTTTAAAGTCCAGGGTCTGACGATGTGAATTTTCCGAGTCCTTTCCTCGCAGGAGTGGCCGTGTGGTGAATTTTACCGAAATTTCTCTCCACAACTTCGGAAAATGCTCTTCATGACAATTTCCAATGTATTCGAGATCTGAAGCGTATTTGCAGAAAATTTCATCAAGAAATAAAATAACCTATATCAGATATATTTATATCATGCTTGTTTGTTTATAGTTTCAGCTTAGAGCTGCGGCCATGCTGGTGCACCGCCGCCAATTTTCTCTGAGCCTCTTTCATTTCGCCGAGATATTTTTATTTATTTCTGATGTCTAGGGATGGGTACTGATGTGTATTAGCGAGTTTTCTGGAGAATTTAAAAGGCAAATATGCCTTATCTTGTCTTACTCATTTTGCCCCAACCAAGTTTGTCCTTTACATGCTCAAAGTATATATATATATATATATATAATTTACATATGTGTGTATGTGTGTATTTATATATGATATATATATGTATGCATGTATAGACATACGTACATACAAGACCGGAAGTAAAAGAAAATGCTTTTTAAACAATGGTTTACCGTTTGAAAATTTTTTTAATCTAAATTTTAACATTGAGTAATGAGAGTGGTCTCCCTTGACACTAAGAAACGAAAATGTTACAAGGTTCATAAATTGTGCTAGAAATAAGCCTCAAATCACCAATAGTTTTTTGAAGTCAAAATTTTTAAAAACAAGTTTTTTAGTGTCACGGAAAATTTAGATTAAAATTGTTGGTAAAAGTCACTTTGTCTGTTACATGGTGGTCTAGGTTTCAATTCCTACCCAGTTTGAAATTATTTTTTTTTTTATTAATGTAAATTGGCAACCATTTATATTGATCTTCAGCCAAGAAAGGTTTAAATATGTCATTTTTTAACTACATTTTTGTTGGTGTCTTGGTGGTTTTGTGAGTAAAGCCATATGTAGACGCCAATAGCATCCTGGGCAGGGATCAATGTCATCCAGGGCCTGCCCTAAGGTGTCTTACGAAAAGTTTTCACTTTTTTTAATCTATTCTCTAGGGAAAAAAATGAAAATGTTAAATAAGACCCACTATAATACCTGGCACAGATTTGAAACCTCTACCTCTGTGCCATATTACTACTTCTAAACACCTCTAACTATGAGGCCACCGAAGCAGCAACGATATTAACATGAATAATTAAGATATTTAAAGTTATTTCAATTTTTTGTAATTAAGGGAAACCTATGAAATTTGGTAACACACACGCACACAGTACAACTTAAGATGATGATGATGATATATGTATGTGTGTCTGTCCCCCCCCCCCCCCAGCATTGCTTGACAACCGATGCTGGTGTGTTTACGTCCCCGTAACTTAGCGGTTCGGCAAAATTGACCGATAGAATAAGTACTAGGCTTACAAAGAATAAGCTCTAGAGTCAATTTGCTCGACTATAAAGGCGGTGCTCCAGCATGGCCGTAGTCAAATGACAAACAAATAAGAGTAAAAAGAGAGAGTTATGCATGACTTAAAACTGCACCTAGTATATGGGCCCTGGTTCAGGCATTCCAAGGTTTTAAGGAGTAGGGAAACGCTTCTTAGCCACTATTGTTCTCAGATCTACTTTGACCCTTTCAGGTACCCATCTAAGGGTTAAATAACATGTAACTACCTGAGCCAGAGTTACATCATGGAATGCAGTATGGTGGATGGGAATATTTTTGGCAAATGAATCTGAAATCGAACAGAATCCATGCCAACGACTGGCATCCATGCCAACCTCTCCTTCATTGGACACTAAACTCTGCTTGCGAAGACCTGTTGGGGCAAGTGAAATCGGAATCGTAATTGAACCATACTCGATGACTGGCACCTGCGCCAGTGGAGCACTAACAGCACTGTCCGAGAGTGTTCATTGCCAGAGCAGCTGTCTGGCTCCCATGCTAGTGTTTGTGTTTGTCCCCCCAACATCACTTGACAACCGATGCTGGTGTGTTTACTGTCCCCGTAACTTAGCGTTTCGGCAAAAGTAACCGATAGAATAAGTACTAGGCTTACAAAGAATAAGTCCTGGGGGCGATCTTTCGATACTAGTCCACCACAACTTCCGGCCGTTGCGCGCACGCATACTGATTACATGATCGTATAGTGTGTTTGTTTTTAAAGACAACATTAAATAGAAACTCAAACCTTCTCCCCCTCAGATGCATACGGTTCTCAAACTTTAAACACATAAACACACTATACGATCATGTAATCAGTATAGGGAGGAGATACGCCACTGTGGAGGTGCGCTTCACAACGGAGGAGGAAGCAATAAAGCACTCCACAGAAGCAATAAGGACAGAGGAATGGGTGCTCTTGCCTTCGTACTGCGGCAAACGTGTGGCCAAGGTGCGAGTGAGTAAGGTGCCATCCGAACTGAAACTTTAAACACATCAACACACTATACGATCATGTAATCAGTATGCGTGCGCGCAACGATCGGAAGTTGTGGTGGACTAGCATCGAAAGATCGCCGAACCCCGTCGGAAAATAGAACAGAAATAAGTTGAAAAGTAATTAAAATACCTTGCAATCAGCCGATGTGACAGGTGAGCGGTATTCCGGAAGTAAAATGGTTACAGAGAAGTAAGTCGGAAGTAAAAGGACCGCAGTGAATGAAGTACCACACTCACACATATTAGTGTTAATATTTAAAATCGGCACACCAGCATCGGTCGTCAAGCGATGTTGGGGCGACACAGACACACAAACACATACATATATATATATATATATATATATACATATATACGACGGGCTTCTTTCAGTTTCCGTCTACCAAATCCACTCACAAAGCTTTGGTCGGCCCGAGGCTTATCAGAATACACTTGCCCAAGGTGCCACGCAGTGGGACTGAACCCGGAACCATGTGGTTGGTAAGCAAGCTACTTACCACAGCCACTCCTACGCCTATGAGTGTATGAGAGTTTCTTCTAAACAAAGTAAATTTTTTTTTAAACAAAGTAAATAAATTATACACTGTCTGTTTTTTGGTAAAGAGCCCATTAAAAAGTCTGTCTTTTAAAATCTACTGGTTGTTCAATGGTATCAGTACAGGATGGGACATTACAAGTAATTATCTTTTGCGAAACCCCTACCAAATTGGTGGATTTGGGCACATCGTAGAAATAGATGAATCTATGATGTGCAAGCGCAAATACAACGAAGGATGGGGCGCACCGAGACCACTCTTCTTGAATAGTACCAGAAAGTTTATCACCAAATAAAAATTATGAGGCATATATTGTTCACCAATTGCTGGTAAAATTTGACTGAAATTCTTGTTGCCAACAGTCTAATTGGGCCAAATAAATTCTGTAAGATAGGAGTGAAATAAATTTCGACTCATCCCACACCTCTAACTATGAGGCCACCGAAGCAGTAACGATATTAACATGAATAATTAAGATATTTAAAGTTATTTCAATTTTTTGTAATTAAGGGAAACCTATGAAATTTGGTAACACACACGCACACAGTACAACTTAAGATGATGATGATGATATATGTATGTGTGTCTGTCCCCCCCCCCCAGCATTGCTTGACAACCGATGCTGGTGTGTTTACGTCCCCGTAACCTAGCGGTTCGGCAAAATTGACCGATAGAATAAGTACTAGGCTTACAAAGAATAAGCTCTGGAGTCAATTTGTTCGACTATAAAGGCGGTGCTCCAGCATGGCCGCAGTCAAATGACAAACAAATAAGAGTAAAAAGAGAGAGTTATGCATGACTTAAAACTGCACCTAGTATATGGGCCCTGGTTCAGGCATTCCAATATTTTAAGGAGTAGGGAAACGCTTCTTAGCCACTATTGTTCTCAGATCTACTTTGACCCTTTCAGGTACCCATCTAAGGGTTAAATAACATGTAACTACCTGAGCCAGAGTTACATCATGGAATGCAGTATGGTGGATGGGAATATTTTTGGCAAATGAATCTGAAATCGAACAGAATCCATGCCAACGACTGGCATCCATGCCAACCTCTCCTTCATTGGACACTAAACTCTACTTGCGAAGACCTGTTGGGGCAAGTGAAATCGGAATCGTAATTGAACCATACTCGATGACTGGCACCTGCGCCAGTGGAGCACTAACAGCACTGTCCGAGAGTGTTCATTGCCAGAGCAGCTGTCTGGCTCCCATGCTAGTGTTTGTGTTTGTCCCCCCAAGATCACTTGACAACCGATGCTGGTGGGTTTACTGTCCCCGTAACTTAGCGTTTCAGCAAAAGTAACCGATAGAATAAGTACTAGGCTTACAAAGAATAAGTCCTGGGGGCGATCTTTCGATACTAGTCCACCACAACTTCCGGCAGTTGCGCGCACGCATACTGATTACATGATCGTATAGTGTGTTTGTTTTTAAAGACAACATTAAATAGAAACTCAAACCTTCTCCCCCTCAGATGCATACGATTCTCAAACTTTAAACACATAAACACACTATACGATCATGTAATCAGTATAGGGAGGAGATACGCCACTGTGGAGGTGCGCTTCACAACGGAGGAGGGAGCAATAAAGCACTCCACAGAAGCAATAAGGACAGAGGAATGGGTGCTCTTGCCTTCGTACTGCGGCAAACGTGTGGCCAAGGTGCGAGTGAGTAAGGTGCCATCCGAACTGAAACTTTAAACACATCAACACACTATACGATCATGTAATCAGTATGCGTGCGCGCAACGATCGGAAGTTGTGGTGGACTAGCATCGAAAGATCGCCGAACCCCGTCGGAAAATAGAACAGAAATAAGTTGAAAAGTAATTAAAATACCTTGCAATCAGCCGATGTGACAGGTGAGCGGTATTCCGGAAGTAAAATGGTTACAGAGAAGTAAGTCGGAAGTAAAAGGACCGCAGTGAATGAAGTACCACACTCACACATATTAGTGTTAATATTTAAAATCGGCACACCAGCATCGGTTGTCAAGCGATGTTGGGGCGACACAGACACACAAACACATACATATATATATATATATATATACATATATACGACGGGCTTCTTTCAGTTTCCGTCTACCAAATCCACTCACAAAGCTTTGGTCGGCCCGAGGCTTATCAGAATACACTTGCCCAAGGTGCCACGCAGTGGGACTGAACCCGGAACCATGTGGTTGGTAAGCAAGCTACTTACCACAGCCACTCCTACGCCTATGAGTGTATGAGAGTTTCTTCTAAACAAAGTAAATTTTTTTTTAAACAAAGTAAATAAATTATACACTGTCTGTTTTTTGGTAAAGAGCCCATTAAAAAGTCTGTCTTTTAAAATCTACTGGTTGTTCAATGGTATCAGTACAGGATGGGACATTACAAGTAATTATCTTTTGCGAAACCCCTACCAAATTGGTGGATTTGGGCACATCGTAGAAATAGATGAATCTATGATGTGCAAGCGCAAATACAACGAAGGATGGGGCGCACCGAGACCACTCTTCTTGAATAGTACCAGAAAGTTTATCACCAAATAAAAATTATGAGGCATATATTGTTCACCAATTGCTGGTAAAATTTGACTGAAATTCTTGTTGCCAACAGTCTAATTGGGCCAAATAAATTCTGTAAGATAGGAGTGAAATAAATTTCGACTCATCCCACACCTCTAACTATGAGGCCACCGAAGCAGTAACGATATTAACATGAATAATTAAGATATTTAAAGTTATTTCAATTTTTTGTAATTAAGGGAAACCTATGAAATTTGGTAACACACACGCACACAGTACAACTTAAGATGATGATGATGATATATGTATGTGTGTCTGTCCCCCCCCCCCCAGCATTGCTTGACAACCGATGCTGGTGTGTTTACGTCCCCGTAACCTAGCGGTTCGGCAAAATTGACCGATAGAATAAGTACTAGGCTTACAAAGAATAAGCTCTGGAGTCAATTTGTTCGACTATAAAGGCGGTGCTCCAGCATGGCCGCAGTCAAATGACAAACAAATAAGAGTAAAAAGAGAGAGTTATGCATGACTTAAAACTGCACCTAGTATATGGGCCCTGGT
This sequence comes from Octopus bimaculoides, assembly GCF_046866305.1. Lineage (NCBI taxonomy): Eukaryota > Metazoa > Mollusca > Cephalopoda > Octopoda > Octopodidae > Octopus > Octopus bimaculoides. Next base: position 17,419,473 of record NC_142957.1, read on the forward strand.
TCAGGCATTCCAATATTTTAAGGAGTAGGGAAACGCTTCTTAGCCACTATTGTTCTCAGATCTACTTTGACCCTTTCAGGTACCCATCTAAGGGTTAAATAACATGTAACTACCTGAGCCAGAGTTACATCATGGAATGCAGTATGGTGGATGGGAATATTTTTGGCAAATGAATCTGAAATCGAACAGAATCCATGCCAACGACTGGCATCCATGCCAACCTCTCCTTCATTGGACACTAAACTCTGATTGCGAAGACCTGTTGGGGCAAGTGAAATCGGAATCGTAATTGAACCATACTCGATGACTGGCACCTGCGCCAGTGGAGCACTAACAGCACTGTCCGAGAGTGTTCATTGCCAGAGCAGCTGTCTGGCTCCCATGCTAGTGTTTGTGTTTGTCCCCCCAAGATCACTTGACAACCGATGCTGGTGGGTTTACTGTCCCCGTAACTTAGCGTTTCAGCAAAAGTAACCGATAGAATAAGTACTAGGCTTACAAAGAATAAGTCCTGGGGGCGATCTTTCGATACTAGTCCACCACAACTTCCGGCAGTTGCGCGCACGCATACTGATTACATGATCGTATAGTGTGTTTGTTTTTAAAGACAACATTAAATAGAAACTCAAACCTTCTCCCCCTCAGATGCATACGGTTCTCAAACTTTAAACACATAAACACACTATACGATCATGTAATCAGTATAGGGAGGAGATACGCCACTGTGGAGGTGCGCTTCACAACGGAGGAGGAAGCAATAAAGCACTCCACAGAAGCAATAAGGACAGAGGAATGGGTGCTCTTGCCTTCGTACTGCGGCAAACGTGTGGCCAAGGTGCGAGTGAGTAAGGTGCCATCCGAACTGAAACTTTAAACACATCAACACACTATACGATCATGTAATCAGTATGCGTGCGCGCAACGATCGGAAGTTGTGGTGGACTAGCATCGAAAGATCGCCGAACCCCGTCGGAAAATAGAACAGAAATAAGTTGAAAAGTAATTAAAATACCTTGCAATCAGCCGATGTGACAGGTGAGCGGTATTCCGGAAGTAAAATGGTTACAGAGAAGTAAGTCGGAAGTAAAAGGACCGCAGTGAATGAAGTACCACACTCACACATATTAGTGTTAATATTTAAAATCGGCACACCAGCATCGGTTGTCAAGCGATGTTCGGGCGACACAGACACACAAACACATACATATATATATATATATATATATACATATATACGACGGGCTTCTTTCAGTTTCCGTCTACCAAATCCACTCACAAAGCTTTGGTCGGCCCGAGGCTTATCAGAATACACTTGCCCAAGGTGCCACGCAGTGGGACTGAACCCGGAACCATGTGGTTGGTAAGCAAGTTACTTACCACAGCCACTCCTACGCCTATGAGAGTTTCTTCTAAACAAAGTAAATTTTTTTTTAAACAAAGTAAATAAATTATACACTGTCTGTTTTTTGGTAAAGAGCCCATTAAAAAGTCTGTATTTTAAAATCTACTGGTTGTTCAATGGTATCAGTACAGGATGGGACATTACAAGTAATTATCTTTTGCGAAACCCCTACCAAATTGGTGGATTTGGGCACATCGTAGAAATAGATGAATCTATGATGTGCAAGCGCAAATACAACGAAGGATGGGGCGCACCGAGACCACTCTTCTTGAATAGTACCAGAAAGTTTATCACCAAATAAAAATTATAAGGCATATATTGTTCACCAAATGCTGGTAAAATTTGACTGAAATTCTTGTTGCCAACAGTCTAATTGGGCCAAATAAATTCTGTAAGATAGGAGTGAAATAAATTTCGACTCGTCCCACACCTCTAACTATGAGGCCACCGAAGCAGCTACAATATTAACATGAATAATTAAGATATTTAAAGTTATTTCAATTTTTTGTAATTAAGGGAAACCTATGAAATTTGGTAACACACACGCACACAGTACAACTTAAGATGATGATGATGATGATATATGTATGTGTGTCTGTCCCCCCCCCCAGCATTGCTTGACAACCGATGCTGGTGTGTTTACGTCCCCGTAACTTAGCGGTTCGGCAAAATTGACCGATAGAATAAGTACTAGGCTTACAAAGAATAAGCTCTGGAGTCAATTTGCTCGACTATAAAGGCGGTGCTCCAGCATGGCCGCAGTCAAATGACAAACAAATAAGAGTAAAAAGAGAGAGTTATGCATGACTTAAAACTGCACCTAGTATATGGGCTCTGGTTCAGGCATTCCAATATTTTAAGGAGTAGGGAAACGCTTCTTAGCCACTATTGTTCTCAGATCTACTTTGACCCTTTCAGGTACCCATCTAAGGGTTAAATAACATGTAACTACCTGAGCCAGAGTTACATCATGGAATGCAGTATGGTGGATGGGAATATTTTTGGCAAATGAATCTGAAATCGAACAGAATCCATGCCAACGACTGGCATCCATGCCAACCTCTCCTTCATTGGACACTAAACTCTACTTGCGAAGACCTGTTGGGGCAAGTGAAATCGGAATCGTAATTGAACCATACTCGATGACTGGCATCTGCGCCAGTGGAGCACTAACAGCACTGTCCGAGAGTGTTCATTGCCAGAGCAGCTGTCTGGCTCCCATGCTAGTGTTTGTGTTTGTCCCCCCAACATCACTTGACAACCGATGCTGGTGTGTTTACTGTCCCCGTAACTTAGCGTTTCAGCAAAACTAACCGATAGAATAAGTACTAGGCTTACAAAGAATAAGTCCTGGGGGCGATCTTTCGATACTAGTCCACCACAACTTCCGGCCGTTGCGCGCACGCATACTGATTACATGATCGTATAGTGTGTTTGTTTTTAAAGACAACATTAAATAGAAACTCAAACCTTCTCCCCCTCAGATGCATACGGTTCTCAAACTTTAAACACATGAACACACTATACGATCATGTAATCAGTATAGGGAGGAGATACGCCACTGTGGAGGTGCGCTTCACAACGGAGGAGGAAGCAATAAAGCACTCCACAGAAGCAATAAGGACAGAGGAATGGGTGCTCTTGCCTTCGTACTGCGGCAAACGTGTGGCCAAGGTGCGAGTGAGTAAGGTGCCATCCGAACTGAAACTTTAAACACATCAACACACTATACGATCATGTAATCAGTATGCGTGCGCGCAACGATCGGAAGTTGTGGTGGACTAGCATCGAAAGATCGCCGAACCCCGTCGGAAAATAGAACAGAAATAAGTTGAAAAGTAATTAAAATACCTTGCAATCAGCCGATGTGACAGGTGAGCGGTATTCCGGAAGTAAAATGGTTACAGAGAAGTAAGTCGGAAGTAAAAGGACCGCAGTGAATGAAGTACCACACTCACACATATTAGTGTTAATATTTAAAATCGGCACACCAGCATCGGTCGTCAAGCGATGTTGGGGCGACACAGACACACAAACACATACATATATATATATATATATATATATATACATATATACGACGGGCTTCTTTCAGTTTCCGTCTACCAAATCCACTCACAAAGCTTTGGTCGGCCCGAGGCTTATCAGAATACACTTGCCCAAGGTGCCACGCAGTGGGACTGAACCCGGAACCATGTGGTTGGTAAGCAAGCTACTTACCACAGCCACTCCTACGCCTATGAGTGTATGAGAGTTTCTTCTAAACAAAGTAAATTTTTTTTTAAACAAAGTAAATAAATTATACACTGTCTGTTTTTTGGTAAAGAGCCCATTAAAAAGTCTGTCTTTTAAAATCTACTGGTTGTTCAATGGTATCAGTACAGGATGGGACATTACAAGTAATTATCTTTTGCGAAACCCCTACCAAATTGGTGGATTTGGGCACATCGTAGAAATAGATGAATCTATGATGTGCAAGCGCAAATACAACGAAGGATGGGGCGCACCGAGACCACTCTTCTTGAATAGTACCAGAAAGTTTATCACCAAATAAAAATTATAAGGCATATATTGTTCACCAATTGCTGGTAAAATTTGACTGAAATTCTTGTTGCCAACAGTCTAATTGGGCCAAATAAATTCTGTAAGATAGGAGTGAAATAAATTTCGACTCGTCCCACACCTCTAACTATGAGGCCACCGAAGCAGCAACGATATTATCATGAATAATTAAGATATTTAAAGTTATTTCAATTTTTTGTAATTAAGGGAAACCTATGAAATTTGGTAACACACACGCACACAGTACAACTTAAGATGATGATGATGATATATGTATGTGTGTCTGTCCCCCCCCCCAGCATTGCTTGACAACCGATGCTGGTGTGTTTACGTCCCCGTAACCTAGCGGTTCGGCAAAATTGACCGATAGAATAAGTACTAGGCTTACAAAGAATAAGCTCTGGAGTCAATTTGCTCGACTATAAAGGCGGTGCTCCAGCATGGCCGCAGTCAAATGACAAACAAATAAGAGTAAAAAGAGAGAGTTATGCATGACTTAAAACTGCACCTAGTATATGGGCCCTGGTTCAGGCATTCCAATATTTTAAGGAGTAGGGAAACGCTTCTTAGCCACTATTGTTCTCAGATCTACTTTGACCCTTTCAGGTACCCATCTAAGGGTTAAATAACATGTAACTACCTGAGCCAGAGTTACATCATGGAATGCAGTATGGTGGATGGGAATATTTTTGGCAAATGAATCTGAAATCGAACAGAATCCATGCCAACGACTGGCATCCATGCCAACCTCTCCTTCATTGGACACTAAACTCTGCTTGCGAAGACCTGTTGGGGCAAGTGAAATCGGAATCGTAATTGAACCATACTCGATGACTGGCACCTGCGCCAGTGGAGCACTAACAGCACTGTCCGAGAGTGTTCATTGCCAGAGCAGCTGTCTGGCTCCCATGCTAGTGTTTGTGTTTGTCCCCCCAACATCACTTGACAACCGATGCTGGTGTGTTTACTGTCCCCGTAACTTAGCGTTTCAGCAAAACTAACCGATAGAATAAGTACTAGGCTTACAAAGAATAAGTCCTGGGGGCGATCTTTCGATACTAGTCCACCACAACTTCCGGCCGTTGCGCGCACGCATACTGATTACATGATCGTATAGTGTGTTTGTTTTTAAAGACAACATTAAATAGAAACTCAAACCTTCTCCCCCTCAGATGCATACGGTTCTCAAACTATAAACACACTATACGATCATGTAATCAGTATAGGGAGGAGATACGCCACTGTGGAGGTGCGCTTCACAACGGAGGAGGAAGCAATAAAGCACTCCACAGAAGCAATAAGGACAGAGGAATGGGTGCTCTTGCCTTCGTACTGCGGCAAACGTGTGGCCAAGGTGCGAGTGAGTAAGGTGCCATCCGAACTGAAACTTTAAACACATCAACACACTATACGATCATGTAATCAGTATGCGTGCGCGCAACGATCGGAAGTTGTGGTGGACTAGCATCGAAAGATCGCCGAACCCCGTCGGAAAATAGAACAGAAATAAGTTGAAAAGTAATTAAAATACCTTGCAATCAGCCGATGTGACAGGTGAGCGGTATTCCGGAAGTAAAATGGTTACAGAGAAGTAAGTCGGAAGTAAAAGGACCGCAGTGAATGAAGTACCACACTCACACATATTAGTGTTAATATTTAAAATCGGCACACCAGCATCGGTCGTCAAGCGATGTTGGGGCGACACAGACACACAAACACATACATATATATATATATATATATATATATATATACATATATACGACGGGCTTCTTTCAGTTTCCGTCTACCAAATCCACTCACAAAGCTTTGGTCGGCCCGAGGCTTATCAGAATACACTTGCCCAAGGTGCCACGCAGTGGGACTGAACCCGGAACCATGTGGTTGGTAAGCAAGCTACTTACCACAGCCACTCCTACGCCTATGAGTGTATGAGAGTTTATTCTAAACAAAGTAAATTTTTTTTTAAACAAAGTAAATAAATTATACACTGTCTGTTTTTTGGTAAAGAGCCCATTAAAAAGTCTGTCTTTTAAAATCTACTGGTTGTTCAATGGTATCAGTACAGGATGGGACATTACAAGTAATTATCTTTTGCGAAACCCCTACCAAATTGGTGGATTTGGGCACATCGTAGAAATAGATGAATCTATGATGTGCAAGCGCAAATACAACGAAGGATGGGGCGCACCGAGACCACTCTTCTTGAATAGTACCAGAAAGTTTATCACCAAATAAAAATTATAAGGCATATATTGTTCACCAATTGCTGGTAAAATTTGACTGAAATTCTTGTTGCCAACAGTCTAATTGGGCCAAATAAATTCTGTAAGATAGGAGTGAAATAAATTTCGACTCGTCCCACACCTCTAACTATGAGGCCACCGAAGCAGCAACGATATTATCATGAATAATTAAGATATTTAAAGTTATTTCAATTTTTTGTAATTAAGGGAAACCTATGAAATTTGGTAACACACACGCACACAGTACAACTTAAGATGATGATGATGATATATGTATGTGTGTCTGTCCCCCCCCCAGCATTGCTTGACAACCGATGCTGGTGTGTTTACGTCCCCGTAACTTAGCGGTTCGGCAAAATTGACCGATAGAATAAGTACTAGGCTTACAAAGAATAAGCTCTGGAGTCAATTTGCTCGACTATAAAGGCGGTGCTCCAGCATGGCCGCAGTCAAATGACAAACAAATAAGAGTAAAAAGAGAGAGTTATGCATGACTTAAAACTGCACCTAGTATATGGGCCCTGGTTCAGGCATTCCAATATTTTAAGGAGTAGGGAAACGCTTCTTAGCCACTATTGTTCTCAGATCTACTTTGACCCTTTCAGGTACCCATCTAAGGGTTAAATAACATGTAACTACCTGAGCCAGAGTTACATCATGGAATGCAGTATGGTGGATGGGAATATTTTTGGCAAATGAATCTGAAATCGAACAGAATCCATGCCAACGACTGGCATCCATGCCAACCTCTCCTTCATTGGACACTAAACTCTGCTTGCGAAGACCTGTTGGGGCAAGTGAAATCGGAATCGTAATTGAACCATACTCGATGACTGGCACCTGCGCCAGTGGAGCACTAACAGCACTGTCCGAGAGTGTTCATTGCCAGAGCAGCTGTCTGGCTCCCATGCTAGTGTTTGTGTTTGTCCCCCCAACATCACTTGACAACCGATGCTGGTGTGTTTACTGTCCCCGTAACTTAGCGTTTCAGCAAAACTAACCGATAGAATAAGTACTAGGCTTACAAAGAATAAGTCCTGGGGGCGATCTTTCGATACTAGTCCACCACAACTTCCGGCCGTTGCGCGCACGCATACTGATTACATGATCGTATAGTGTGTTTGTTTTTAAAGACAACATTAAATAGAAACTCAAACCTTCTCCCCCTCAGATGCATACGGTTCTCAAACTTTAAACACATAAACACACTATACGATCATGTAATCAGTATAGGGAGGAGATACGCCACTGTGGAGGTGCGCTTCACAACGGAGGAGGAAGCAATAAAGCACTCCACAGAAGCAATAAGGACAGAGGAATGGGTGCTCTTGCCTTCGTACTGCGGCAAACGTGTGGCCAAGGTGCGAGTGAGTAAGGTGCCATCCGAACTGAAACTTTAAACACATCAACACACTATACGATCATGTAATCAGTATGCGTGCGCGCAACGATCGGAAGTTGTGGTGGACTAGCATCGAAAGATCGCCGAACCCCGTCGGAAAATAGAACAGAAATAAGTTGAAAAGTAATTAAAATACCTTGCAATCAGCCGATGTGACAGGTGAGCGGTATTCCGGAAGTAAAATGGTTACAGAGAAGTAAGTCGGAAGTAAAAGGACCGCAGTGAATGAAGTACCACACTCACACATATTAGTGTTAATATTTAAAATCGGCACACCAGCATCGGTCGTCAAGCGATGTTGGGGCGACACAGACACACAAACACATACATATATATATATATATATATATATACATATATACGACGGGCTTCTTTCAGTTTCCGTCTACCAAATCCACTCACAAAGCTTTGGTCGGCCCGAGGCTTATCAGAATACACTTGCCCAAGGTGCCACGCAGTGGGACTGAACCCGGAACCATGTGGTTGGTAAGCAAGCTACTTACCACAGCCACTCCTACGCCTATGAGTGTATGAGAGTTTCTTCTAAACAAAGTAAATTTTTTTTTAAACAAAGTAAATAAATTATACACTGTCTGTTTTTTGGTAAAGAGCCCATTAAAAAGTCTGTCTTTTAAAATCTACTGGTTGTTCAATGGTATCAGTACAGGATGGGACATTACAAGTAATTATCTTTTGCGAAACCCCTACCAAATTGGTGGATTTGGGCACATCGTAGAAATAGATGAATCTATGATGTGCAAGCGCAAATACAACGAAGGATGGGGCGCACCGAGACCACTCTTCTTGAATAGTACCAGAAAGTTTATCACCAAATAAAAATTATAAGGCATATATTGTTCACCAAATGCTGGTAAAATTTGACTGAAATTCTTGTTGCCAACAGTCTAATTGGGCCAAATAAATTCTGTAAGATAGGAGTGAAATAAATTTCGACTCGTCCCACACCTCTAACTATGAGGCCACCGAAGCAGCTACAATATTAACATGAATAATTAAGATATTTAAAGTTATTTCAATTTTTTGTAATTAAGGGAAACCTATGAAATTTGGTAACACACACGCACACAGTACAACTTAAGATGATGATGATGATGATATATGTATGTGTGTCTGTCCCCCCCCCCAGCATTGCTTGACAACCGATGCTGGTGTGTTTACGTCCCCGTAACTTAGCGGTTCGGCAAAATTGACCGATAGAATAAGTACTAGGCTTACAAAGAATAAGCTCTGGAGTCAATTTGCTCGACTATAAAGGCGGTGCTCCAGCATGGCCGCAGTCAAATGACAAACAAATAAGAGTAAAAAGAGAGAGTTATGCATGACTTAAAACTGCACCTAGTATATGGGCTCTGGTTCAGGCATTCCAATATTTTAAGGAGTAGGGAAACGCTTCTTAGCCACTATTGTTCTCAGATCTACTTTGACCCTTTCAGGTACCCATCTAAGGGTTAAATAACATGTAACTACCTGAGCCAGAGTTACATCATGGAATGCAGTATGGTGGATGGGAATATTTTTGGCAAATGAATCTGAAATCGAACAGAATCCATGCCAACGACTGGCATCCATGCCAACCTCTCCTTCATTGGACACTAAACTCTGCTTGCGAAGACCTGTTGGGGCAAGTGAAATCGGAATCGTAATTGAACCATACTCGATGACTGGCACCTGCGCCAGTGGAGCACTAACAGCACTGTCCGAGAGTGTTCATTGCCAGAGCAGCTGTCTGGCTCCCATGCTAGTGTTTGTGTTTGTCCCCCCAACATCACTTGACAACCGATGCTGGTGTGTTTACTGTCCCCGTAACTTAGCGTTTCAGCAAAAGTAACCGATAGAATAAGTACTAGGCTTACAAAGAATAAGTCCTGGGGGCGATCTTTCGATACTAGTCCACCACAACTTCCGGCCGTTGCGCGCACGCATACTGATTACAGGATCGTATAGTGTGTTTGTTTTTAAAGACAACATTAAATAGAAACTCAAACCTTCTCCCCCTCAGATGCATACGGTTCTCAAACTTTAAACACATAAACACACTATACGATCATGTAATCAGTATAGGGAGGAGATACGCCACTGTGGAGGTGCGCTTCACAACGGAGGAGGAAGCAATAAAGCACTCCACAGAAGCAATAAGGACAGAGGAATGGGTGCTCTTGCCTTCGTACTGCGGCAAACGTGTGGCCAAGGTGCGAGTGAGTAAGGTGCCATCCGAACTGAAACTTTAAACACATCAACACACTATACGATCATGTAATCAGTATGCGTGCGCGCAACGATCGGAAGTTGTGGTGGTCTAGCATCGAAAGATCGCCGAACCCCGTCGGAAAATAGAACAGAAATAAGTTGAAAAGTAATTAAAATACCTTGCAATCAGCCGATGTGACAGGTGAGCGGTATTCCGGAAGTAAAATGGTTACAGAGAAGTAAGTCGGAAGTAAAAGGACCGCAGTGAATGAAGTACCACACTCACACATATTAGTGTTAATATTTAAAATCGGCACACCAGCATCGGTTGTCAAGCGATGTTCGGGCGACACAGACACACAAACACATACATATATATATATATATATATATACATATATACGACGGGCTTCTTTCAGTTTCCGTCTACCAAATCCACTCACAAAGCTTTGGTCGGCCCGAGGCTTATCAGAATACACTTGCCCAAGGTGCCACGCAGTGGGACTGAACCCGGAACCATGTGGTTGGTAAGCAAGTTACTTACCACAGCCACTCCTACGCCTATGAGAGTTTCTTCTAAACAAAGTAAATTTTTTTTTAAACAAAGTAAATAAATTATACACTGTCTGTTTTTTGGTAAAGAGCCCATTAAAAAGTCTGTCTTTTAAAATCTACTGGTTGTTTAATGGTATCAGTACAGGATGGGACATTACAAGTAATTATCTTTTGCGAAACCGCTACCAAATTGGTGGATTTGGGCACATCGTAGAAATAGATGAATCTATGATGTGCAAGCGCAAATACAACGAAGGATGGGGCGCACCGAGACCACTCTTCTTGAATAGTACCAGAAAGTTTATCACCAAATAAAAATTATGAGGCATATATTGTTCACCAAATGCTGGTAAAATTTGACTGAAATTCTTGTTGCCAACAGTCTAATTGGGCCAAATAAATTCTGTAAGATAGGAGTGAAATAAATTTCGACTCGTCCCACACCTCTAACTATGAGGCCACCGAAGCAGTAACGATATTAACATGAATACTTAAGATATTTAAAGTTATTTCAATTTTTTGTAATTAAGGGAAACCTATGAAATTTGGTAACACACACGCACACAGTACAACTTAAGATGATGATGATGATATATGTATGTGTGTCTGTCCCCCCCCCCCCAGCATTGCTTGACAACCGATGCTGGTGTGTTTACGTCCCCGTAACTTAGCGGTTCGGCAAAATTGACCGATAGAATAAGTACTAGGCTTACAAAGAATAAGCTCTGGAGTCAATTTGTTCGACTATAAAGGCGGTGCTCCAGCATGGCCGCAGTCAAATGACAAACAAATAAGAGTAAAAAGAGAGAGTTATGCATGACTTAAAACTGCACCTAGTATATGGGCCCTGGTTCAGGCATTCCAATATTTTAAGGAGTAGGGAAACGCTTCTTAGCCACTATTGTTCTCAGATCTACTTTGACCCTTTCAGGTACCCATCTAAGGGTTAAATAACATGTAACTACCTGAGCCAGAGTTACATCATGGAATGCAGTATGGTGGGTGGGAATATTTTTGGCAAATGAATCTGAAATCGAACAGAATCCATGCCAACGACTGGCATCCATGCCAACCTCTCCTTCATTGGACACTAAACTCTGCTTGCGAAGACCTGTTGGGGCAAGTGAAATCGGAATCGTAATTGAACCATACTCGATGACTGGCACCTGCGCCAGTGGAGCACTAACAGCACTGTCCGAGAGTGTTCATTGCCAGAGCAGCTGTCTGGCTCCCATGCTAGTGTTTGTGTTTGTCCCCCCAACATCACTTGACAACCGATGCTGGTGTGTTTACTGTCCCCGTAACTTAGCGTTTCAGCAAAACTAACCGATAGAATAAGTACTAGGCTTACAAAGAATAAGTCCTGGGGGCGATCTTTCGATACTAGTCCACCACAACTTCCGGCCGTTGCGCGCACGCATACTGATTACATGATCGTATAGTGTGTTTGTTTTTAAAGACAACATTAAATAGAAACTCAAACCTTCTCCCCCTCAGATGCATACGGTTCTCAAACTTTAAACACATAAACACACTATACGATCATGTAATCAGTATAGGGAGGAGATACGCCACTGTGGAGGTGCGCTTCACAACGGAGGATGAAGCAATAAAGCACTCCACAGAAGCAATAAGGACAGAGGAATGGGTGCTCTTGCCTTCGTACTGCGGCAAACGTGTGGCCAAGGTGCGAGTGAGTAAGGTGCCATCCGAACTGAAACTTTAAACACATCAACACACTATACGATCATGTAATCAGTATGCGTGCGCGCAACGATCGGAAGTTGTGGTGGACTAGCATCGAAAGATCGCCGAACCCCGTCGGAAAATAGAACAGAAATAAGTTGAAAAGTAATTAAAATACCTTGCAATCAGCCGATGTGACAGGTGAGCGGTATTCCGGAAGTAAAATGGTTACAGAGAAGTAAGTCGGAAGTAAAAGGACCGCAGTGAATGAAGTACCACACTCACACATATTAGTGTTAATATTTAAAATCGGCACACCAGCATCGGTTGTCAAGCGATGTTCGGGCGACACAGACACACAAACACATACATATATATATATATATATATATACATATATACGACGGGCTTCTTTCAGTTTCCGTCTACCAAATCCACTCACAAAGCTTTGGTCGGCCCGAGGCTTATCAGAATACACTTGCCCAAGGTGCCACGCAGTGGGACTGAACCCGGAACCATGTGGTTGGTAAGCAAGTTACTTACCACAGCCACTCCTACGCCTATGAGAGTTTCTTCTAAACAAAGTAAATTTTTTTTTAAACAAAGTAAATAAATTATACACTGTCTGTTTTTTGGTAAAGAGCCCATTAAAAAGTCTGTCTTTTAAAATCTACTGGTTGTTCAATGGTATCAGTACAGGATGGGACATTACAAGTAATTATCTTTTGCGAAACCCCTACCAAATTGGTGGATTTGGGCACATCGTAGAAATAGATGAATCTATGATGTGCAAGCGCAAATACAACGAAGGATGGGGCGCACCGAGACCACTCTTCTTGAATAGTACCAGAAAGTTTATCACCAAATAAAAATTATGAGGCATATATTGTTCACCAATTGCTGGTAAAATTTGACTGAAATTCTTGTTGCCAACAGTCTAATTGGGCCAAATAAATTCTGTAAGATAGGAGTGAAATAAATTTCGACTCGTCCCACACCTCTAACTATGAGGCCACCGAAGCAGCAACGATATTATCATGAATAATTAAGATATTTAAAGTTATTTCAATTTTTTGTAATTAAGGGAAACCTATGAAATTTGGTAACACACACGCACACAGTACAACTTAAGATGATGATGATGATATATGTATGTGTGTCTGTCCCCCCCCCCCAGCATTGCTTGACAACCGATGCTGGTGTGTTTACGTCCCCGTAACCTAGCGGTTCGGCAAAATTGACCGATAGAATAAGTACTAGGCTTACAAAGAATAAGCTCTGGAGTCAATTTGCTCGACTATAAAGGCGGTGCTCCAGCATGGCCGCAGTCAAATGACAAACAAATAAGAGTAAAAAGAGAGAGTTATGCATGACTTAAAACTGCACCTAGTATATGGGCCCTGGTTCAGGCATTCCAATATTTTAAGGAGTAGGGAAACGCTTCTTAGCCACTATTGTTCTCAGATCTACTTTGACCCTTTCAGGTACCCATCTAAGGGTTAAATAACATGTAACTACCTGAGCCAGAGTTACATCATGGAATGCAGTATGGTGGATGGGAATATTTTTGGCAAATGAATCTGAAATCGAACAGAATCCATGCCAACGACTGGCATCCATGCCAACCTCTCCTTCATTGGACACTAAACTCTGCTTGCGAAGACCTGTTGGGGCAAGTGAAATCGGAATCGTAATTGAACCATACTCGATGACTGGCACCTGCGCCAGTGGAGCACTAACAGCACTGTCCGAGAGTGTTCATTGCCAGAGCAGCTGTCTGGCTCCCATGCTAGTGTTTGTGTTTGTCCCCCCAACATCACTTGACAACCGATGCTGGTGTGTTTACTGTCCCCGTAACTTAGCGTTTCAGCAAAACTAACCGATAGAATAAGTACTAGGCTTACAAAGAATAAGTCCTGGGGGCGATCTTTCGATACTAGTCCACCACAACTTCCGGCCGTTGCGCGCACGCATACTGATTACATGATCGTATAGTGTGTTTGTTTTTAAAGACAACATTAAATAGAAACTCAAACCTTCTCCCCCTCAGATGCATACGGTTCTCAAACTTTAAACACATAAACACACTATACGATCATGTAATCAGTATAGGGAGGAGATACGCCACTGTGGAGGTGCGCTTCACAACGGAGGATGAAGCAATAAAGCACTCCACAGAAGCAATAAGGACAGAGGAATGGGTGCTCTTGCCTTCGTACTGCGGCAAACGTGTGGCCAAGGTGCGAGTGAGTAAGGTGCCATCCGAACTGAAACTTTAAACACATCAACACACTATACGATCATGTAATCAGTATGCGTGCGCGCAACGATCGGAAGTTGTGGTGGACTAGCATCGAAAGATCGCCGAACCCCGTCGGAAAATAGAACAGAAATAAGTTGAAAAGTAATTAAAATACCTTGCAATCAGCCGATGTGACAGGTGAGCGGTATTCCGGAAGTAAAATGGTTACAGAGAAGTAAGTCGGAAGTAAAAGGACCGCAGTGAATGAAGTACCACACTCACACATATTAGTGTTAATATTTAAAATCGGCACACCAGCATCGGTTGTCAAGCGATGTTCGGGCGACACAGACACACAAACACATACATATATATATATATATATATATACATATATACGACGGGCTTCTTTCAGTTTCCGTCTACCAAATCCACTCACAAAGCTTTGGTCGGCCCGAGGCTTATCAGAATACACTTGCCCAAGGTGCCACGCAGTGGGACTGAACCCGGAACCATGTGGTTGGTAAGCAAGTTACTTACCACAGCCACTCCTACGCCTATGAGAGTTTCTTCTAAACAAAGTAAATTTTTTTTTAAACAAAGTAAATAAATTATACACTGTCTGTTTTTTGGTAAAGAGCCCATTAAAAAGTCTGTCTTTTAAAATCTACTGGTTGTTCAATGGTATCAGTACAGGATGGGACATTACAAGTAATTATCTTTTGCGAAACCCCTACCAAATTGGTGGATTTGGGCACATCGTAGAAATAGATGAATCTATGATGTGCAAGCGCAAATACAACGAAGGATGGGGCGCACCGAGACCACTCTTCTTGAATAGTACCAGAAAGTTTATCACCAAATAAAAATTATGAGGCATATATTGTTCACCAATTGCTGGTAAAATTTGACTGAAATTCTTGTTGCCAACAGTCTAATTGGGCCAAATAAATTCTGTAAGATAGGAGTGAAATAAATTTCGACTCGTCCCACACCTCTAACTATGAGGCCACCGAAGCAGCAACGATATTATCATGAATAATTAAGATATTTAAAGTTATTTCAATTTTTTGTAATTAAGGGAAACCTATGAAATTTGGTAACACACACGCACACAGTACAACTTAAGATGATGATGATGATATATGTATGTGTGTCTGTCCCCCCCCCCCAGCATTGCTTGACAACCGATGCTGGTGTGTTTACGTCCCCGTAACCTAGCGGTTCGGCAAAATTGACCGATAGAATAAGTACTAGGCTTACAAAGAATAAGCTCTGGAGTCAATTTGCTCGACTATAAAGGCGGTGCTCCAGCATGGCCGCAGTCAAATGACAAACAAATAAGAGTAAAAAGAGAGAGTTATGCATGACTTAAAACTGCACCTAGTATATGGGCCCTGGTTCAGGCATTCCAATATTTTAAGGAGTAGGGAAACGCTTCTTAGCCACTATTGTTCTCAGATCTACTTTGACCCTTTCAGGTACCCATCTAAGGGTTAAATAACATGTAACTACCTGAGCCAGAGTTACATCATGGAATGCAGTATGGTGGATGGGAATATTTTTGGCAAATGAATCTGAAATCGAACAGAATCCATGCCAACGACTGGCATCCATGCCAACCTCTCCTTCATTGGACACTAAACTCTGCTTGCGAAGACCTGTTGGGGCAAGTGAAATCGGAATCGTAATTGAACCATACTCGATGACTGGCACCTGCGCCAGTGGAGCACTAACAGCACTGTCCGAGAGTGTTCATTGCCAGAGCAGCTGTCTGGCTCCCATGCTAGTGTTTGTGTTTGTCCCCCCAACATCACTTGACAACCGATGCTGGTGTGTTTACTGTCCCCGTAACTTAGCGTTTCAGCAAAACTAACCGATAGAATAAGTACTAGGCTTACAAAGAATAAGTCCTGGGGGCGATCTTTCGATACTAGTCCACCACAACTTCCGGCCGTTGCGCGCACGCATACTGATTACATGATCGTATAGTGTGTTTGTTTTTAAAGACAACATTAAATAGAAACTCAAACCTTCTCCCCCTCAGATGCATACGGTTCTCAAACTTTAAACACATAAACACACTATACGATCATGTAATCAGTATAGGGAGGAGATACGCCACTGTGGAGGTGCGCTTCACAACGGAGGATGAAGCAATAAAGCACTCCACAGAAGCAATAAGGACAGAGGAATGGGTGCTCTTGCCTTCGTACTGCGGCAAACGTGTGGCCAAGGTGCGAGTGAGTAAGGTGCCATCCGAACTGAAACTTTAAACACATCAACACACTATACGATCATGTAATCAGTATGCGTGCGCGCAACGATCGGAAGTTGTGGTGGACTAGCATCGAAAGATCGCCGAACCCCGTCGGAAAATAGAACAGAAATAAGTTGAAAAGTAATTAAAATACCTTGCAATCAGCCGATGTGACAGGTGAGCGGTATTCCGGAAGTAAAATGGTTACAGAGAAGTAAGTCGGAAGTAAAAGGACCGCAGTGAATGAAGTACCACACTCACACATATTAGTGTTAATATTTAAAATCGGCACACCAGCATCGGTTGTCAAGCGATGTTCGGGCGACACAGACACACAAACACATACATATATATATATATATATATATACATATATACGACGGGCTTCTTTCAGTTTCCGTCTACCAAATCCACTCACAAAGCTTTGGTCGGCCCGAGGCTTATCAGAATACACTTGCCCAAGGTGCCACGCAGTGGGACTGAACCCGGAACCATGTGGTTGGTAAGCAAGTTACTTACCACAGCCACTCCTACGCCTATGAGAGTTTCTTCTAAACAAAGTAAATTTTTTTTTAAACAAAGTAAATAAATTATACACTGTCTGTTTTTTGGTAAAGAGCCCATTAAAAAGTCTGTCTTTTAAAATCTACTGGTTGTTCAATGGTATCAGTACAGGATGGGACATTACAAGTAATTATCTTTTGCGAAACCCCTACCAAATTGGTGGATTTGGGCACATCGTAGAAATAGATGAATCTATGATGTGCAAGCGCAAATACAACGAAGGATGGGGCGCACCGAGACCACTCTTCTTGAATAGTACCAGAAAGTTTATCACCAAATAAAAATTATGAGGCATATATTGTTCACCAATTGCTGGTAAAATTTGACTGAAATTCTTGTTGCCAACAGTCTAATTGGGCCAAATAAATTCTGTAAGATAGGAGTGAAATAAATTTCGACTCGTCCCACACCTCTAACTATGAGGCCACCGAAGCAGCAACGATATTATCATGAATAATTAAGATATTTAAAGTTATTTCAATTTTTTGTAATTAAGGGAAACCTATGAAATTTGGTAACACACACGCACACAGTACAACTTAAGATGATGATGATGATATATGTATGTGTGTCTGTCCCCCCCCCCCCCCAGCATTGCTTGACAACCGATGCTGGTGTGTTTACGTCCCCGTAACCTAGCGGTTCGGCAAAATTGACCGATAGAATAAGTACTAGGCTTACAAAGAATAAGCTCTGGAGTCAATTTGCTCGACTATAAAGGCGGTGCTCCAGCATGGCCGCAGTCAAATGACAAACAAATAAGAGTAAAAAGAGAGAGTTATGCATGACTTAAAACTGCACCTAGTATATGGGCCCTGGTTCAGGCATTCCAATATTTTAAGGAGTAGGGAAACGCTTCTTAGCCACTATTGTTCTCAGATCTACTTTGACCCTTTCAGGTACCCATCTAAGGGTTAAATAACATGTAACTACCTGAGCCAGAGTTACATCATGGAATGCAGTATGGTGGATGGGAATATTTTTGGCAAATGAATCTGAAATCGAACAGAATCCATGCCAACGACTGGCATCCATGCCAACCTCTCCTTCATTGGACACTAAACTCTGCTTGCGAAGACCTGTTGGGGCAAGTGAAATCGGAATCGTAATTGAACCATACTCGATGACTGGCACCTGCGCCAGTGGAGCACTAACAGCACTGTCCGAGAGTGTTCATTGCCAGAGCAGCTGTCTGGCTCCCATGCTAGTGTTTGTGTTTGTCCCCCCAACATCACTTGACAACCGATGCTGGTGTGTTTACTGTCCCCGTAACTTAGCGTTTCAGCAAAACTAACCGATAGAATAAGTACTAGGCTTACAAAGAATAAGTCCTGGGGGCGATCTTTCGATACTAGTCCACCACAACTTCCGGCCGTTGCGCGCACGCATACTGATTACATGATCGTATAGTGTGTTTGTTTTTAAAGACAACATTAAATAGAAACTCAAACCTTCTCCCCCTCAGATGCATACGGTTCTCAAACTTTAAACACATAAACACACTATACGATCATGTAATCAGTATAGGGAGGAGATACGCCACTGTGGAGGTGCGCTTCACAACGGAGGATGAAGCAATAAAGCACTCCACAGAAGCAATAAGGACAGAGGAATGGGTGCTCTTGCCTTCGTACTGCGGCAAACGTGTGGCCAAGGTGCGAGTGAGTAAGGTGCCATCCGAACTGAAACTTTAAACACATCAACACACTATACGATCATGTAATCAGTATGCGTGCGCGCAACGATCGGAAGTTGTGGTGGACTAGCATCGAAAGATCGCCGAACCCCGTCGGAAAATAGAACAGAAATAAGTTGAAAAGTAATTAAAATACCTTGCAATCAGCCGATGTGACAGGTGAGCGGTATTCCGGAAGTAAAATGGTTACAGAGAAGTAAGTCGGAAGTAAAAGGACCGCAGTGAATGAAGTACCACACTCACACATATTAGTGTTAATATTTAAAATCGGCACACCAGCATCGGTTGTCAAGCGATGTTCGGGCGACACAGACACACAAACACATACATATATATATATATATATATATACATATATACGACGGGCTTCTTTCAGTTTCCGTCTACCAAATCCACTCACAAAGCTTTGGTCGGCCCGAGGCTTATCAGAATACACTTGCCCAAGGTGCCACGCAGTGGGACTGAACCCGGAACCATGTGGTTGGTAAGCAAGTTACTTACCACAGCCACTCCTACGCCTATGAGAGTTTCTTCTAAACAAAGTAAATTTTTTTTTAAACAAAGTAAATAAATTATACACTGTCTGTTTTTTGGTAAAGAGCCCATTAAAAAGTCTGTCTTTTAAAATCTACTGGTTGTTCAATGGTATCAGTACAGGATGGGACATTACAAGTAATTATCTTTTGCGAAACCCCTACCAAATTGGTGGATTTGGGCACATCGTAGAAATAGATGAATCTATGATGTGCAAGCGCAAATACAACGAAGGATGGGGCGCACCGAGACCACTCTTCTTGAATAGTACCAGAAAGTTTATCACCAAATAAAAATTATGAGGCATATATTGTTCACCAATTGCTGGTAAAATTTGACTGAAATTCTTGTTGCCAACAGTCTAATTGGGCCAAATAAATTCTGTAAGATAGGAGTGAAATAAATTTCGACTCATCCCACACCTCTAACTATGAGGCCACCGAAGCAGTAACGATATTAACATGAATAATTAAGATATTTAAAGTTATTTCAATTTTTTGTAATTAAGGGAAACCTATGAAATTTGGTAACACACACGCACACAGTACAACTTAAGATGATGATGATGATATATGTATGTGTGTCTGTCCCCCCCCCCCAGCATTGCTTGACAACCGATGCTGGTGTGTTTACGTCCCCGTAACCTAGCGGTTCGGCAAAATTGACCGATAGAATAAGTACTAGGCTTACAAAGAATAAGCTCTGGAGTCAATTTGTTCGACTATAAAGGCGGTGCTCCAGCATGGCCGCAGTCAAATGACAAACAAATAAGAGTAAAAAGAGAGAGTTATGCATGACTTAAAACTGCACCTAGTATATGGGCCCTGGTTCAGGCATTCCAATATTTTAAGGAGTAGGGAAACGCTTCTTAGCCACTATTGTTCTCAGATCTACTTTGACCCTTTCAGGTACCCATCTAAGGGTTAAATAACATGTAACTACCTGAGCCAGAGTTACATCATGGAATGCAGTATGGTGGATGGGAATATTTTTGGCAAATGAATCTGAAATCGAACAGAATCCATGCCAACGACTGGCATCCATGCCAACCTCTCCTTCATTGGACACTAAACTCTACTTGCGAAGACCTGTTGGGGCAAGTGAAATCGGAATCGCAATTGAACCATACTCGATGACTGGCACCTGCGCCAGTGGAGCACTAACAGCACTGTCCGAGAGTGTTCATTGCCAGAGCAGCTGTCTGGCTCCCATGCTAGTGTTTGTGTTTGTCCCCCCAAGATCACTTGACAACCGATGCTGGTGGGTTTACTGTCCCCGTAACTTAGCGTTTCAGCAAAAGTAACCGATAGAATAAGTACTAGGCTTACAAAGAATAAGTCCTGGGGGCGATCTTTCGATACTAGTCCACCACAACTTCCGGCAGTTGCGCGCACGCATACTGATTACATGATCGTATAGTGTGTTTGTTTTTAAAGACAACATTAAATAGAAACTCAAACCTTCTCCCCCTCAGATGCATACGATTCTCAAACTTTAAACACATAAACACACTATACGATCATGTAATCAGTATAGGGAGGAGATACGCCACTGTGGAGGTGCGCTTCACAACGGAGGAGGAAGCAATAAAGCACTCCACAGAAGCAATAAGGACAGAGGAATGGGTGCTCTTGCCTTCGTACTGCGGCAAACGTGTGGCCAAGGTGCGAGTGAGTAAGGTGCCATCCGAACTGAAACTTTAAACACATCAACACACTATACGATCATGTAATCAGTATGCGTGCGCGCAACGATCGGAAGTTGTGGTGGACTAGCATCGAAAGATCGCCGAACCCCGTCGGAAAATAGAACAGAAATAAGTTGAAAAGTAATTAAAATACCTTGCAATCAGCCGATGTGACAGGTGAGCGGTATTCCGGAAGTAAAATGGTTACAGAGAAGTAAGTCGGAAGTAAAAGGACCGCAGTGAATGAAGTACCACACTCACACATATTAGTGTTAATATTTAAAATCGGCACACCAGCATCGGTTGTCAAGCGATGTTGGGGCGACACAGACACACAAACACATACATATATATATATATATATATACATATATACGACGGGCTTCTTTCAGTTTCCGTCTACCAAATCCACTCACAAAGCTTTGGTCGGCCCGAGGCTTATCAGAATACACTTGCCCAAGGTGCCACGCAGTGGGACTGAACCCGGAACCATGTGGTTGGTAAGCAAGCTACTTACCACAGCCACTCCTACGCCTATGAGTGTATGAGAGTTTCTTCTAAACAAAGTAAATTTTTTTTTAAACAAAGTAAATAAATTATACACTGTCTGTTTTTTGGTAAAGAGCCCATTAAAAAGTCTGTCTTTTAAAATCTACTGGTTGTTCAATGGTATCAGTACAGGATGGGACATTACAAGTAATTATCTTTTGCGAAACCCCTACCAAATTGGTGGATTTGGGCACATCGTAGAAATAGATGAATCTATGATGTGCAAGCGCAAATACAACGAAGGATGGGGCGCACCGAGACCACTCTTCTTGAATAGTACCAGAAAGTTTATCACCAAATAAAAATTATGAGGCATATATTGTTCACCAATTGCTGGTAAAATTTGACTGAAATTCTTGTTGCCAACAGTCTAATTGGGCCAAATAAATTCTGTAAGATAGGAGTGAAATAAATTTCGACTCATCCCACACCTCTAACTATGAGGCCACCGAAGCAGTAACGATATTAACATGAATAATTAAGATATTTAAAGTTATTTCAATTTTTTGTAATTAAGGGAAACCTATGAAATTTGGTAACACACACGCACACAGTACAACTTAAGATGATGATGATGAT
The DNA here is from genome assembly GCF_046866305.1 of Octopus bimaculoides. Lineage (NCBI taxonomy): Eukaryota > Metazoa > Mollusca > Cephalopoda > Octopoda > Octopodidae > Octopus > Octopus bimaculoides. Next base: position 17,441,645 of record NC_142957.1, read on the forward strand.
ATATGTATGTGTGTCTGTCCCCCCCCCCCCAGCATTGCTTGACAACCGATGCTGGTGTGTTTACGTCCCCGTAACCTAGCGGTTCGGCAAAATTGACCGATAGAATAAGTACTAGGCTTACAAAGAATAAGCTCTGGAGTCAATTTGTTCGACTATAAAGGCGGTGCTCCAGCATGGCCGCAGTCAAATGACAAACAAATAAGAGTAAAAAGAGAGAGTTATGCATGACTTAAAACTGCACCTAGTATATGGGCCCTGGTTCAGGCATTCCAATATTTTAAGGAGTAGGGAAACGCTTCTTAGCCACTATTGTTCTCAGATCTACTTTGACCCTTTCAGGTACCCATCTAAGGGTTAAATAACATGTAACTACCTGAGCCAGAGTTACATCATGGAATGCAGTATGGTGGATGGGAATATTTTTGGCAAATGAATCTGAAATCGAACAGAATCCATGCCAACGACTGGCATCCATGCCAACCTCTCCTTCATTGGACACTAAACTCTACTTGCGAAGACCTGTTGGGGCAAGTGAAATCGGAATCGCAATTGAACCATACTCGATGACTGGCACCTGCGCCAGTGGAGCACTAACAGCACTGTCCGAGAGTGTTCATTGCCAGAGCAGCTGTCTGGCTCCCATGCTAGTGTTTGTGTTTGTCCCCCCAAGATCACTTGACAACCGATGCTGGTGGGTTTACTGTCCCCGTAACTTAGCGTTTCAGCAAAAGTAACCGATAGAATAAGTACTAGGCTTACAAAGAATAAGTCCTGGGGGCGATCTTTCGATACTAGTCCACCACAACTTCCGGCAGTTGCGCGCACGCATACTGATTACATGATCGTATAGTGTGTTTGTTTTTAAAGACAACATTAAATAGAAACTCAAACCTTCTCCCCCTCAGATGCATACGATTCTCAAACTTTAAACACATAAACACACTATACGATCATGTAATCAGTATAGGGAGGAGATACGCCACTGTGGAGGTGCGCTTCACAACGGAGGAGGAAGCAATAAAGCACTCCACAGAAGCAATAAGGACAGAGGAATGGGTGCTCTTGCCTTCGTACTGCGGCAAACGTGTGGCCAAGGTGCGAGTGAGTAAGGTGCCATCCGAACTGAAACTTTAAACACATCAACACACTATACGATCATGTAATCAGTATGCGTGCGCGCAACGATCGGAAGTTGTGGTGGACTAGCATCGAAAGATCGCCGAACCCCGTCGGAAAATAGAACAGAAATAAGTTGAAAAGTAATTAAAATACCTTGCAATCAGCCGATGTGACAGGTGAGCGGTATTCCGGAAGTAAAATGGTTACAGAGAAGTAAGTCGGAAGTAAAAGGACCGCAGTGAATGAAGTACCACACTCACACATATTAGTGTTAATATTTAAAATCGGCACACCAGCATCGGTTGTCAAGCGATGTTGGGGCGACACAGACACACAAACACATACATATATATATATATATATATACATATATACGACGGGCTTCTTTCAGTTTCCGTCTACCAAATCCACTCACAAAGCTTTGGTCGGCCCGAGGCTTATCAGAATACACTTGCCCAAGGTGCCACGCAGTGGGACTGAACCCGGAACCATGTGGTTGGTAAGCAAGCTACTTACCACAGCCACTCCTACGCCTATGAGTGTATGAGAGTTTCTTCTAAACAAAGTAAATTTTTTTTTAAACAAAGTAAATAAATTATACACTGTCTGTTTTTTGGTAAAGAGCCCATTAAAAAGTCTGTCTTTTAAAATCTACTGGTTGTTCAATGGTATCAGTACAGGATGGGACATTACAAGTAATTATCTTTTGCGAAACCCCTACCAAATTGGTGGATTTGGGCACATCGTAGAAATAGATGAATCTATGATGTGCAAGCGCAAATACAACGAAGGATGGGGCGCACCGAGACCACTCTTCTTGAATAGTACCAGAAAGTTTATCACCAAATAAAAATTATGAGGCATATATTGTTCACCAATTGCTGGTAAAATTTGACTGAAATTCTTGTTGCCAACAGTCTAATTGGGCCAAATAAATTCTGTAAGATAGGAGTGAAATAAATTTCGACTCATCCCACACCTCTAACTATGAGGCCACCGAAGCAGTAACGATATTAACATGAATAATTAAGATATTTAAAGTTATTTCAATTTTTTGTAATTAAGGGAAACCTATGAAATTTGGTAACACACACGCACACAGTACAACTTAAGATGATGATGATGATATATGTATGTGTGTCTGTCCCCCCCCCCCCAGCATTGCTTGACAACCGATGCTGGTGTGTTTACGTCCCCGTAACCTAGCGGTTCGGCAAAATTGACCGATAGAATAAGTACTAGGCTTACAAAGAATAAGCTCTGGAGTCAATTTGTTCGACTATAAAGGCGGTGCTCCAGCATGGCCGCAGTCAAATGACAAACAAATAAGAGTAAAAAGAGAGAGTTATGCATGACTTAAAACTGCACCTAGTATATGGGCCCTGGTTCAGGCATTCCAATATTTTAAGGAGTAGGGAAACGCTTCTTAGCCACTATTGTTCTCAGATCTACTTTGACCCTTTCAGGTACCCATCTAAGGGTTAAATAACATGTAACTACCTGAGCCAGAGTTACATCATGGAATGCAGTATGGTGGATGGGAATATTTTTGGCAAATGAATCTGAAATCGAACAGAATCCATGCCAACGACTGGCATCCATGCCAACCTCTCCTTCATTGGACACTAAACTCTACTTGCGAAGACCTGTTGGGGCAAGTGAAATCGGAATCGCAATTGAACCATACTCGATGACTGGCACCTGCGCCAGTGGAGCACTAACAGCACTGTCCGAGAGTGTTCATTGCCAGAGCAGCTGTCTGGCTCCCATGCTAGTGTTTGTGTTTGTCCCCCCAAGATCACTTGACAACCGATGCTGGTGGGTTTACTGTCCCCGTAACTTAGCGTTTCAGCAAAAGTAACCGATAGAATAAGTACTAGGCTTACAAAGAATAAGTCCTGGGGGCGATCTTTCGATACTAGTCCACCACAACTTCCGGCAGTTGCGCGCACGCATACTGATTACATGATCGTATAGTGTGTTTGTTTTTAAAGACAACATTAAATAGAAACTCAAACCTTCTCCCCCTCAGATGCATACGATTCTCAAACTTTAAACACATAAACACACTATACGATCATGTAATCAGTATAGGGAGGAGATACGCCACTGTGGAGGTGCGCTTCACAACGGAGGAGGAAGCAATAAAGCACTCCACAGAAGCAATAAGGACAGAGGAATGGGTGCTCTTGCCTTCGTACTGCGGCAAACGTGTGGCCAAGGTGCGAGTGAGTAAGGTGCCATCCGAACTGAAACTTTAAACACATCAACACACTATACGATCATGTAATCAGTATGCGTGCGCGCAACGATCGGAAGTTGTGGTGGACTAGCATCGAAAGATCGCCGAACCCCGTCGGAAAATAGAACAGAAATAAGTTGAAAAGTAATTAAAATACCTTGCAATCAGCCGATGTGACAGGTGAGCGGTATTCCGGAAGTAAAATGGTTACAGAGAAGTAAGTCGGAAGTAAAAGGACCGCAGTGAATGAAGTACCACACTCACACATATTAGTGTTAATATTTAAAATCGGCACACCAGCATCGGTTGTCAAGCGATGTTGGGGCGACACAGACACACAAACACATACATATATATATATATATATATACATATATACGACGGGCTTCTTTCAGTTTCCGTCTACCAAATCCACTCACAAAGCTTTGGTCGGCCCGAGGCTTATCAGAATACACTTGCCCAAGGTGCCACGCAGTGGGACTGAACCCGGAACCATGTGGTTGGTAAGCAAGCTACTTACCACAGCCACTCCTACGCCTATGAGTGTATGAGAGTTTCTTCTAAACAAAGTAAATTTTTTTTTAAACAAAGTAAATAAATTATACACTGTCTGTTTTTTGGTAAAGAGCCCATTAAAAAGTCTGTCTTTTAAAATCTACTGGTTGTTCAATGGTATCAGTACAGTATGGGACATTACAAGTAATTATCTTTTGCGAAACCCCTACCAAATTGGTGGATTTGGGCACATCGTAGAAATAGATGAATCTATGATGTGCAAGCGCAAATACAACGAAGGATGGGGCGCACCGAGACCACTCTTCTTGAATAGTACCAGAAAGTTTATCACCAAATAAAAATTATAAGGCATATATTGTTCACCAATTGCTGGTAAAATTTGACTGAAATTCTTGTTGCCAACAGTCTAATTGGGCCAAATAAATTCTGTAAGATAGGAGTGAAATAAATTTCGACTCGTCCCACACCTCTAACTATGAGGCCACCGAAGCAGCAACGATATTAACATGAATAATTAAGATATTTAAAGTTATTTCAATTTTTTGTAATTAAGGGAAACCTATGAAATTTGGTAACACACACGCACACAGTACAACTTAAGATGATGATGATGATATATGTATGTGTGTCTGTCCCCCCCCCCAGCATTGCTTGACAACCGATGCTGGTGTGTTTACGTCCCCGTAACTTAGCGGTTCGGCAAAATTGACCGATAGAATAAGTACTAGGCTTACAAAGAATAAGCTCTGGAGTCAATTTGCTCGACTATAAAGGCGGTGCTCCAGCATGGCCGCAGTCAAATGACAAACAAATAAGAGTAAAAAGAGAGAGTTATGCATGACTTAAAACTGCACCTAGTATATGGGCCCTGGTTCAGGCATTCCAATATTTTAAGGAGTAGGGAAACGCTTCTTAGCCACTATTGTTCTCAGATCTACTTTGACCCTTTCAGGTACCCATCTAAGGGTTAAATAACATGTAACTACCTGAGCCAGAGTTACATCATGGAATGCAGTATGGTGGATGGGAATATTTTTGGCAAATGAATCTGAAATCGAACAGAATCCATGCCAACGACTGGCATCCATGCCAACCTCTCCTTCATTGGACACTAAACTCTGCTTGCGAAGACCTGTTGGGGCAAGTGAAATCGGAATCGTAATTGAACCATACTCGATGACTGGCACCTGCGCCAGTGGAGCACTAACAGCACTGTCCGAGAGTGTTCATTGCCAGAGCAGCTGTCTGGCTCCCATGCTAGTGTTTGTGTTTGTCCCCCCAACATCACTTGACAACCGATGCTGGTGTGTTTACTGTCCCCGTAACTTAGCGTTTCAGCAAAACTAACCGATAGAATAAGTACTAGGCTTACAAAGAATAAGTCCTGGGGGCGATCTTTCGATACTAGTCCACCACAACTTCCGGCCGTTGCGCGCACGCATACTGATTACATGATCGTATAGTGTGTTTGTTTTTAAAGACAACATTAAATAGAAACTCAAACCTTCTCCCCCTCAGATGCATACGGTTCTCAAACTTTAAACACATAAACACACTATACGATCATGTAATCAGTATAGGGAGGAGATACGCCACTGTGGAGGTGCGCTTCACAACGGAGGATGAAGCAATAAAGCACTCCACAGAAGCAATAAGGACAGAGGAATGGGTGCTCTTGCCTTCGTACTGCGGCAAACGTGTGGCCAAGGTGCGAGTGAGTAAGGTGCCATCCGAACTGAAATTTTAAACACATCAACACACTATACGATCATGTAATCAGTATGCGTGCGCGCAACGATCGGAAGTTGTGGTGGACTAGCATCGAAAGATCGCCGAACCCCGTCGGAAAATAGAACAGAAATAAGTTGAAAAGTAATTAAAATACCTTGCAATCAGCCGATGTGACAGGTGAGCGGTATTCCGGAAGTAAAATGGTTACAGAGAAGTAAGTCGGAAGTAAAAGGACCGCAGTGAATGAAGTACCACACTCACACATATTAGTGTTAATATTTAAAATCGGCACACCAGCATCGGTTGTCAAGCGATGTTCGGGCGACACAGACACACAAACACATACATATATATATATATATATATATACATATATACGACGGGCTTCTTTCAGTTTCCGTCTACCAAATCCACTCACAAAGCTTTGGTCGGCCCGAGGCTTATCAGAATACACTTGCCCAAGGTGCCACGCAGTGGGACTGAACCCGGAACCATGTGGTTGGTAAGCAAGTTACTTACCACAGCCACTCCTACGCCTATGAGAGTTTCTTCTAAACAAAGTAAATTTTTTTTTAAACAAAGTAAATAAATTATACACTGTCTGTTTTTTGGTAAAGAGCCCATTAAAAAGTCTGTCTTTTAAAATCTACTGGTTGTTCAATGGTATCAGTACAGGATGGGACATTACAAGTAATTATCTTTTGCGAAACCCCTACCAAATTGGTGGATTTGGGCACATCGTAGAAATAGATGAATCTATGATGTGCAAGCGCAAATACAACGAAGGATGGGGCGCACCGAGACCACTCTTCTTGAATAGTACCAGAAAGTTTATCACCAAATAAAAATTATGAGGCATATATTGTTCACCAATTGCTGGTAAAATTTGACTGAAATTCTTGTTGCCAACAGTCTAATTGGGCCAAATAAATTCTGTAAGATAGGAGTGAAATAAATTTCGACTCGTCCCACACTGACGACGAATTTTTTTTTTGGCGTGACCCCGCGGCCCTTCAATTCGTTGGGTTTACGTTTTCTAGATCATTCGGTTGTCAAGCGATGTTGGGGGGGGGGACATAAACACACCAGCATCGGTTGTCAAGCGATGTTGGTGGGGGGACATAAACACACCAGCATCGGTTGTCAAGCGATGTTGGGGGGGGGGGGGGGACATCAGTTTCCGTCTTCCAAATCCACTCACAATTTTATTATCAATCAGCTGAAATTACAGTGACTCAAGGTATGATCATTTCATGAATTGACACTTAAGAAACTGGCTTCAAATTATGAGGATTACCTTCACATAGTCTGGTTAAAATAATAAATTTCTGGATTATTCTAGAATAAATTGTAAAAACAATTACAAAGTCCTGTGAATAATGTATGGTTTTGATATCGATTGCCTGATAGAAAAAAAATCTAATTCCGATAATGGTGTAAAACAGGCCTTCGAAGATTTTATTCACTCTAGATTGCCAGGCTTTTACAGTTCTGGGCTGGACAAGTTAAAATTCTATCGAACCCAAATGAAATTAAGGATAACACTATGGATTTCTGCCGAAAATTACGCCTTACAGAAGCACTTGACAACTACAACAGCGAAGATGAGTCTATAGTAAAAAACAAAATTGAATACTGTCCTGCAAAAGGCAGAAATAAAGCACTTGATGCTTTTTGTGAATACATTACCAGTTTTCCTTTTAATACCCTACAAAAACAACGAATTAAATCCAACCTTAATGTAAAGACCTAATTGAGTTAAAAAATGATATAAACCTCACCATTAAAGAAGCCGACAAAGGAAATGCGACAGTGGTGAAACCTACCGTTTGGGCAACTTCCTCGACATCTTACTCAAACCGTTTCTAAAATATGTGAAAAGCTTCATCGGGGATGACTTAGACATGCTAAACCACCGCCAGAAGACAATAAGTGAAGGAACCCTGTTAGTATCATTCGATGTGGTGAATTTGTACACTAATATCCCACAGGATTATGGTATAGAAGCAATGATCACCTTCTGGCTAGAAAAATACCCACAAGAGATGCCAGGACGCATGAACCACAGATTCAATCACACTATTTTTGTATTTATAAAACATTAGCATTTTTCCTTTTCTACAAATTTAATACTTGACGGCCTAATATGTGTAATGATTAGTAATATTACGAAACCATATTATAAACAATATTATAGCAGCCATGCGCTCCCGTGAGCCTCCTTTGCGGTGAAGCTGTCTTCAGGCTCTTGTGCAAAAAAAAAAAAAACAGTTCCGGCTATTACCGCTGGATAACCGGTCATCATCGGCCATCTTCGGATTTTTCCGGTAGTGTGGTATGAGAAAAAAAAAATTACAGAATATGAAATATATATATACACAAAAAAGAAAACAATCTTACCAAGATTTCTAATTAAAATCATGGGTAGGGGGCCATTGCTGAACGAGGCTAGAAATTTGGCCGAATCGTTAAGAACGTTGGTCTCCAAACTTTTAGCCACGACTATATTTTTTCATGATATTTTACCTCACAACTTTTTCGATATAAATTTTCGTTGCATGGAACGAGTACTAAAAAATTCTTCACGTTTTCTTCTATCATTGAAGCTAAAATAAATATATTTTGCTTTTAAAATAAAAAAGTTATTTAGATCTAAACGTTATTGGTGGCGTTACTTGCTCTCTTATAACGTGGAGGCGCAATGGCCCAGTGGTTAGGGCAGCGGACTCGCGGTCCTAGGATTGCACCTTCGATTCCCAGACCGGGTGTTGTGAGTGTTTATTGAGCGAAAACACCTAAAGCTCCACGAGGCTCCGGCAGGGGATGGTGGCGAACCCTGCTATACTCTTTTACCGCAATTTTCTCTCACTCTTACTTCCTGTTTCTGTTGTGCCTGTAATTCAAAGGGTCAGCCTTGTCACGCTGAATATCCTCGAGAACTACGTTAAAGGTACACGTGTCTGTGGAGGGCTCAGCCACTTGCACGTTAATTTCATGAGCAGGCTGTTCCGTTGATCGGATCAACTGGAACCACTATATGCTATTATTTTAAGACGCAACTTTCAATAAACGTCTTTCAAGACGAAGAGTGCGATTTTAGATGTTTTATTCTTTGAACAACGTTTCGACAGAACGTCTGTCTTTCTCAAGTTCAAACCAAAAGGTGATTGAAAATTCAAAATTTCAGAAACCAAACGTAAACTATGAACGAGAGTAACCAGCGTCCAAATTGATCTATGTTGGTTGTACAACGGAACAATTAAACAAAAGGTTTAATGGGCACAGATTCGACGTCAGGCACAATAACAGTAGTTCAACAGAACTTGCTGAACATTTCGTTTCAAGTGGCTGCAATTTTGAAGAAGACTTGAAAGTGCACATTCTCAAAAAATATCCTGAATGTACCCCACTTTCACTTCTCAGAATCTATGAGGAGAAATATGTTTCCGGGTTATTGACATCACGCCCTGGAGGAATGAATAAAATGACAGGAGAATATCATCAAATTTATACAAAACTGTTTGATTGAATATTCTTCTTTCTCTCTTTTTCTGTCGTCTTCCTTTTTCTTTCTTTCTTTCTGCTTATTAAAAAACTGACAAAAGCTG